>NW_028165767.1:0-10000 GCF_964263955.1 Coregonus lavaretus
TTAGTCCTGAGGCTGAGGCTATTCATTTTATTATTTCTGGAAGTGACAAGCCTTGTATAAAGTCAAATGGATCAATGACTATAAAGGTATGTTATACACACACGCTACACTTATTGGGTCATACCATATTGGGATGTCATTTGAAACACATTCAAGTCTTACACAAGTGAAAAAATCACTGCGTACCGCTGCATTAGACACATACGGCTTTAACATCCAATTTCAGAAGTTATGTTGTGATTCTTTTGCAAGCAGTTGGGGGAAGGGGAAAAATATTCAAGATTTATGAACTACACCTCCCAACTTCTATTAGAATGTGTGATATTGGTGGTAATTTCCTTGGCCAGTCGGCAGACCGTTCGCGCTATGTGTGAAAGCCGGTAATGTGATTTAAATTCATAACAACCCCAACGATAAATGGAATGTAGAAGCATTTGGGTGATAAAAATTTACAATATATGTGAATGATGCGTATCAGCGCGTAGAACAAATACGGCACCATTCAAGTTAACAGAACAGCGAAAATGCACCGCCGAGTAGGCCTACCGACAGAGTGTTCACAACATGAGTGGGTGTGTGCGTAATCCCTGCCTGTTGTGATTTGGGATTTTATGTGTACGCTGATGTCCTTAAATACAAAGTCTGCAATAAAGCGGTCTAAAGCGAGGAGTCAAAGGCAGACTCAGCGGTGCAAGTCACTGCAGGTCTAGTGGTGATAGCTGCTGGAACCTGACCGGGGATCACATCTCTTTTTGCCCCGCTTTAACGCCATTGTTTCGGCGTTTCCGTTTTTAGCTGTAGATCTGTCATTAAATCCAACATAAAATACGTCTCCTCGTGATTTCATAGTTTTCAGACCAAATTTATTTTGAATGATGTCACCTTTTTGGGTCCTTACCAGTTTGCACCCCTGCAATGGATCTTTCCCCTAAATATTAAATCATACACATTGATAAGCAGGCTAAATGGGTCTGATCAACTGCAATTCATTAACCTAATTTGAACTGTATTACTTGATACTAAGTTCTTAACTTTGTTACATCAGGACGTGGTGTATTTGCCTCAGCACCAATTGAAAAGGGATCCTTTGTCCTCGAGTACCGTGGGGAGTTTATATCGCAATATGAATGGGACAAGAGGCAGGGGAAGTATACGGAAAAGCAAAATGCTTTCTTGTTTGATTTTGAATGGAACAATGACTCATGGTGGTAAGTAAAACCCTATAAGACATCAGTTAATCTCTATATGTTTATATGTTTTGTGGAGAAAACGTAAATCTGTTTCCCTCTTCAATTTTAGCATAGATGCATCCTGCGAAGATGGTTCACTGGGGAGGCTGGTAAATGATGCCCACAGGTCCCCAAATTGCAAAATGAAAAAGATGATAGTCCAATGTAAACCTCCTCTTTGCTTGTTTGCTATTGAAAACATCCAAGCAGAGAGTGAAATAACCTATGATTATGGATAATCTCAGTGGCCATGGCGTGCTCTGGTAAGTAAATCTGCTTTGATATATTATAATGTATAGGATCTGTCAAAGAATTATAAAATATATAAATACATGTCCCTTCTTACATGTATGTTGTCACCGCTTTATATATATATACAGTTGAAGTCGGAAGTTTACATACACCTTAGCCAAATACATTTAAACTCAGTTTTTCACAATTCCTGACATTTAATCCAAGTAAAAATTCCCTGTTTTAGGTCAGTTAGGATCACCACTTTATTTTAAGAATGTGAAATGTCAGAATAATAGTAGAGAGAATTATTTATTTCAGCTTTTATTTCTTTCATCACATTCCCAGTGGGTCAGAAGTTTACATACACTCAATTAGTATTTGGTAGCATTGCCTTTAAATTGTTTAACTTGGGTCAAACGTTTCGGGTAGCCTTCCACAAGCGTCCCACAATAAGTTGGGTGAATTTTGGCCGATTCCTCCTGACAGAGCTGGTGTAACTGAGTCAGGTTTGTAGGCCTCCTTGCTCGCACACGCTTTTTCAGTTCTGCCCACACATTTTCTATAGGATTGAGGTCAGGGCTTTTTGATGGCCACTCCAAAACCTTAACTTTGTTGTCCTTAAGCCATTTTGCCACAACTTTGGAAGTATGCTTGGGGTCATTGTCCATTTGGAAGACCCATTTGCGACCAAGCTTTAACTTCCTGACTGATGTCTTGAGATGTTGCTTCAATATATCCACATAATTTTCCTTCCTCATGATGCCATCTATTTTTTTAAGCGCACCAGTCCCTCCTGCAGCAAAACACCCCCACAGCATGATGCTGCCACCCCCGTGCTTCACGGTTGGGATGGTGTCCTTCGGCTTGCAAGCCTACCCCCTTTTTCCTCCAAACATATTGATGGTCATTAAGGCCAAACAGTTCTATTTTTGTTTCATCAGACCAGAGGACATTTCTCCAAAAAGTACGATCTTTGTCCCCATGTGCAGTTGCAAACCACAGTCTGGCTTTTTTATGGCGGTTTTGAAGCAGTGGCTTCTTCCTTGCTGAGCGGCCTTTCAGGTTATGTCGATATAGGACTTGTTTTACTGTGGATATAGATACTTTTGTACCTGTTTCCTCCAGCATCATCACAAGGTCCTTTGCTGTTGTTCTGGGATTGATTTGCACCTTTCGCACCAAAGTACATGCATCTCTAGGAGACAGAATGCGTCTCCTTCCTGAGCGGTATGACGGCTTCGTTGTCCCATGGTGTTTATACTTGTGTACTATTGTTTGTACAGATGAACGTGGTACCTTCAGGCGTTTGGAAATTGCTCCCAAGGATGAACCAGACTTGTGGAGGTCTACACATTTTTTTCTGAGGTCTTGGCTGATTTCTTTTGATTTTCCCTTGATGTCAAGCAAAGAGGCACTGAGTTTGAAGGTAGGCCTTGAAATAAATCCACAGGTACACCTCCAATTGACTCAAATGATGTCAATTAACCTATCAGAAGCTTCTAAAGCCATGACATAATTTTCTGGAATTTTCCAAGCTGTTTAAAGGCACAGTCAACTTAGTGTATGTAAACTTCTGACCCACTGGAATTGTGATACAGTGAATTATAAGTGAAAAAATCTGTCTGTAAACAATTGTTGGAAAAATTACTTGTATCATGCACAAAGTAGATGTCCTAACCAACTTGCCAAAACTATAGTTTGTTAACAAGAAATTTGTGGAGTGGTTGAAAAACGAGTTTTAATGACTCCAACCTAAGTGTATGTAAACTTCCGACTTCAACTGTATACACTGATTAAATAGAGTATAATACAGAATATTTATTGTTGTGTTTCATTGCAGACACCAAGTGACAAGATCCCAGCTCAAGCTTCAGCAGACCCAGAAGTGAGACAGAGATCCACTTCATCCTTCCAACAGGTTATTACACATTTATTGTAGATCTTTTCTATTTAAATTAAATTGTTGTCTCAGTTCATTCCAAAATATGAATTAAATGGCTTTTTACTGTATTACAACCAACCTTTTGTGTAAAATGTTCACAATATCAAAATTCCCATAACTTCTTTCAATATCATAGCATAAACAAAATTAGCCCGACCATTTGACAGAACTAACCGCCCCTCAAAACATAAAATTAATCTTTATTCTCTCTAATGCCTATGTTTTTGTATTTTTGGGGCAATGTTTTTGCCCATTTAACATATTTCTTATCAATTTGCGTGATTTAATTTATATGGCAGTTAACCATTTACATTACTTTTAAGGTTGTGAGCTTTGTTTTACAACAAAAGGATAACTCAAAGTCAGGAACCTTGACTATAGATGTGTTCAGTCGTCAAGTCCTCATTTGGTACTAAGGCTGTTCAAGACGTAAATGTGTTTCAGATGACGTCCCGATATGGTATGACCCAACAGAGTAGAGTGTGTGTGTTACACGGTCCTCATATTGTTGGTTAGCAGATATTGTACAGTTTTAACCATTTCTATAGAGTCTTGCATAAAAAGCCCAGATCCACATATGAATTATCTTTCCTAACATTTGTGGTCAATGCAGCCCTTGACCTCAGCAATGAGTCTCACCCCAAAGGGGATTATGATAGACAGGTGGTAGGAAAATATTGTGACTGAACTGAGTATGATCATTAGTTTACGAAATAGATATGATCTATATTATAAAACACTATATTTCTGACATGTTATTGTTGTATTTCGTTGCAGACACCAAGTGACAAGATCCCAGCTCAACCTTCAGCAGACCCAGAAGTGAGACAGAGATCCACTTCATCCTTCCAACAGGTTATTACACATTTATTGTAGATCTTTTCTATTTAAATTAAATTGTTGTCTCAGTTCATTCCAAAATATGAATTATATGGCTTTTTACTGTATTACAACCAACCTTTTGTGTAAAATGTTCACAAAATCAACATTCCCATAACTTGTTTCGATATCATAGCGTAAACAAAATTAGCCCAACCATTTGACAGAACTAACCGCCCCTCAAAACTTAAAATTAATCTTTATTCTCTCTAATGCCTATGTTTTTGTATTTTTGGGGCAATGTTTTTGCCCATTTAACATATTTCTTATCAATTTGCGTGATTTAATTTATATGGCAGTTGATCCATTTACATTACTTTTAAGGTTGTGAGCTTTCTTTGACAACAAAAGGATAACTCAAAGTCAGGAACCTTGACTATAGATGTGTTCAGTCGTCAAGTCCTCATTTGGTACTAAGGCTGTTCTAGACGTAAATGTGTTTCAGATGACGTCCCGATATGGTATGACCCAACCAGAGTAGAGTGTGTGTGTTACACGGTCCTCATATTGTTGGTTAGCAGATATTGTACAGTTTTAACCATTTCTATAGTGTCTTGCATAAAAAGCCCAGATCCACATATGAATTATCTTTCCTAACATTTGTGGTCAATGCAGCCCTTGACCTCAGCAATGAGTTTCACCCCAAAGGCGATTATGATTGACAGGTGGTAGGAATATATTGTGACTGAACTGAGTATGATCATTAGTTTACTAAATAGATATGATCTATATTATAAAACACAATATTTCTGACATGTTATTGTTGTATTTCGTTGCAGACACCAACTGACAAGATCCCAGCTCAACCTTCAGCAGACCCAGAAGTGAGACAGAGATCCACTTCATCCTTCCAACAGGTTATTACACATTTACTGTAGATCTTTTCTATTTAAATTAAATTGTTGTCTCAGTTCATTCCAATATATAAATTACATGGCTTTTTACTATATTACAACCAACCTTTTGTGTAAAATGTTCACAATATCAACATTCCCATAACTTGTTTCGATATCATAGCATAAACAAAATTAGCCCGACCATTTGACAGAACTAACCGCCCCTAAAAACATTAAATTAATCTTTATTCTCTCTAATGCCTATGTTTTTTGTATTTTTGGGTCAATGTTTTTGCCCATTTAACATATTTCTTGTCAATTTGCTTGATTTAATTTATATGGCAGTTGATCCATTTACATTACTTTTAAGGTTGTGAGCTTTCTTTGACAACAAAAGGATAACTCAAAGTCAGGAACCTTGACTCCAGATGTGTTCAGTCGTCAAGTCCTCATTTGGTAATTAGGATGTTCAAGACGTAAATGTGTTTCAGATTACGTCCCGATATGGTATGACCCAACCAGAGTAGAGTGTGTGTGTGTTACACAGTCCTCATATTGTTGGTTAGCAGATATTGTACAGTTTTAACCATTTTTATAGAGTCTTGCATAAAAAGCCCAGATCCATATATGAATTATCTTTCCTAACATCTGTGGTCAATGCAGCCCTTGACCTCAGCAATGAGTCTCACCCCAAAGGGGATTATGATAGACAGGTGGTAGGAATATATTGTGACTGAACTGAGTATGATCATTAGTTTACTAAATAGATATGATCTATATTATAAAACACTATATTTCTGACATGTTATTGTTGTATTTCGTTGCAGACACCAAGTGACAAGATCCCAGCTCAACCTTCAGCAGACCCAGAAGTGAGACAGAGATCCACTTCATCCTTCCAACAGGTTATTACACATTTATTGTAGATCTTTTCTACTTAAATTAAGTTGTTGTCTCAGTTCATTCCAATATATAAATTACATGGCTTTTTACTGTATTACAACCAACCTTTTGTGTAAAATGTTCACAATATCAAAATTCCCATCACTTGTTTCGATATCATAGCATAAACAAAATTAGCCCGACCATTTGTCAGAACTAACCACCCCTCAAAACATAAAATTAATCTTTATTCTCTCTAATGCCTATGTTTTTGTATTTTTGGGGCAATGTTTTTGCCCATTTAACATATTTCTTATCAATTTGCGTGATTTAATTTATATTGCAGTTGACCCATTTACATTACTTTTAAGGTTGTGAGCTTTCTTTGACATCAAAAGGATAACTCAAAGTCAGGAACCTTGACTCTAGATGTGTTCAGTCGTCATCTCCTCATTTTGTACTTAGTCTGTTCAAGGCGTAAATGTGTTTCAGATGACGTCCCGATATGGTATGACCCAACCAGAGTAGAGTGTGTGTGTTACACGGTCCTCATATTGTTGGTTATCAGATATTGTACAGTTTTAACCATTTCTATAGAGTCTTGCTTGAAAACCCCAGATCCACATATTCATTTTTTCATTTATAGGTCATCTATAAAACAGTATTGTCAATTTCTTAACCCAAATTATTTTCACATACAGTATAATGTATAATATCCTAATTTACTGTTACGGTACTGTGTTATTAAAAACAAATATTTATTCTTCATAATTTCATTCAAGGCAAGCAAGTCCAGTGGAATTGTACCCTTCCAGTGTCCTACTGCAAAGCAGGTAAGAAAGCTGCATTCTTGTCATTAGATAAAATAGTTCATGTTCTTTGTTAACACATTGTGGTATTTTTGATGTGAGGAAACATTGTAGAAATTTGTACAGCTTAGAAAAAGCCGCCATCTGCAAAATCTGAGGCGCCGTCATGATCGTTGTGAGGATCGTTATGAGAAGAGATAGCTGAGAGACAGAGGTCTTTCAATCAGTTTACTAGAATACATTTTTTTGTGAGTATGTAGATGTTATGCACAATGTGATGGTACTGTAGGGAGTATGATACCCTAGGTAGTAATACATGTATAAAGTTATTGACAGAATTAGATGCTTTTTTTTCATTTTTTTCAGACCTTGATGAATCTTCGGATGCTGCAGACTATCTTCCAGACTCATGTGGCAATTCTCGGATGCTTCTATTATAAGTACTACAAGTTCTTGTAGTAAGGAATATAAAACCACAGAAAAGAATCTCCACCACAAATTGTCAGAGAACAAACCATTAGGGAATGTTACAGCACACAGTGGGGATAGTACCACCAGTTCAGAGAAGCCAAGAACATTAAGTTATTCAAAGATGCGCAGCAATCCTTGTACTTCAGTAATAAGCTGCAGTGCCAATTCATCAGAGAACACATCACACCAGAAAAGCTCCATAAATGTCACACCTTTGTCAATAACAGCAAAAGGAAGCAAGTACAACAAGAAGCAATTTTGTCTTTATTGTAAAAAGGCCATTTATAAATTGGCAAGACACCTCGAATTCATCCACAGTGAAAAGCCTGATGTTGCAATGGCTTTCAGTTTTAATAAAGGATCCCGCAAAAGAAGAGAGTTGTTACGCTCTCTTAAGAAGAGATGAAACTTTGACCATAATACTGAAGTGGCAAGCTGTGGCACTGGAGAGATGGTTGCCTGTAAAAGACCTAGTAATGCAAAACCATCTGATGACTACCGTGACTGCAAATTTTGCGAAGGACTGTATGCAAGAAATTCCCTATGGAGACATGTGAGAAACTGCCCGAAGAAGTCTGTTGAGGGAGAGCCTCAAGTTGGGCGAAAACGGATTCAACTGCACTTACCAAGACCTGACTCAGTTAAGGAAACTGTTTGGAAGATTGCTTGTGAAATGAACCAGGATGACGTTTCCTCGGTTGTAAGGAGTGAAACTGAATTCCTTTGTATCGGCGAGTCACTGTTGAATTCCAGGAAACCATATGAGAGAAGGAATGACTACATACGCCAAAAAATTAGAGTGATGGCAAGACTATTGATAACGGCAAGGGCTATAACACCTTTGAAGAGCACCGAAGTCCTTGTTATGCCCTGTAACTTTCCCCATGTGATACAGGCAGTAAGATATGTTGCTGGTTATGATGTTGAAAGCAACTCGTATAAAATCCCATCATTGGCTTTGAAATTGGGACACAGTTTAGCCAAAGTTGCAGGCATTATTCAATGCAATGCCATCACTGCAAATCGCCCTGCTGTTGCAGAGTCTGCAAAGCAATTTGCCACTTTACATCAGAAAAAGTGGACAGAGTCCATTTCAGCTGCCGCATTGGGTACACTTCAACAAGCCAAATGGAATAAACCACAGGTTTGACCCTTTATAGAGGATGTGTCGGTGCTGCACAGGTTTCTTGCTACTGAGCGTGCTAAGTGTATGAAGGACCTTGAGGAAGAACCCAACAGCAAAAGCTTTGGAAATCTTCCTAAAGTGACTTTGATGCAGGTAGTACTATTTAACAGAAGGAGGGAAGGGGAAGTTTCAAAAATGGAGCTTCAGTCTTTCACATCCAGGGATCTTACGGAGCTGAATCCAGACATTGTGAGGGGCCTTACTGACTTCGAGAGGAAGCTTGCAGAGCACTTTGAGAGAGTTGAGATTCGAGGTAAAAGGTCAAGAAAGGTTCCAGTGCTTCTAACCCCTGACATGATCACTGCTATGGACCTCCTCATGATAAGCAGAAAAGAGTGTCAAGTCCACAAAGAAAATGTGTACATGTTTACACGGCCAGGTGTCCTTTCCCATTACAGAGGCTCCGACTGCTTTCGCAAGTATTCAAACAATGTGGTGCAAAGAACCCAGAGGCACTCACCTCAACAAGATTGCGGAAACAAGTCGCCACTTTGTCCACACTACTAAACCTCAAAGAAAATGAAATGGATCAACTTGCCACCTTTCTAGGACATGACATCCGTGTCCATAGAGAATTCTATCGGCTTCCAGAGAGTACCCTGCAGCTCGCAAAAGTCAGCAAACTGTTGATAGCAATCGAAAAAGGAAGACTGCCTTACCTGCAGGGGAAAGGGCTGGATGACATTGAGGTCAATCCTGAAGGTAAAATTTTGTTTGAAATATAGTTTTTAGCCACTTCAAATATAACTATTATAAGTGTTGTTAGTCCTTAATTTAAATAATTGGCCGTAAATGTTTTTTACCCAACCATATGAAGTAGAAATGAGTGATGATGATTCCAGTGAAGAAACCATTGCTGACCTACATCAATGCAAAGGTATCCTGACTTGTATATATGTGGTAATATCTTTAAGTTATGTCACATAAATGCACATTTCTGTGGGGATTATCGAAATGATCCTCTATCTGTTTTTTAACAATCACATTGGTGGTGATAAGTAATTCCACATTTATGGATTTGCAATCAGTTTATGTTTATATCTCAAATATCAGTTAATATCTAATGTAGAATTGCATATTGCCTGACATTGAGGTTGTTTACAGTGAATAATACAAGCAAGCAAACGTATTGTCATGAAGCTCATAGAACATAATCACATTCATTATTACTTTGCAAAGGCTCAACAACAGAGACTTCTAGGGACCAGACACTTCTGAGGCAAACACCAGAGTCAACCACCCTGGACAACATGGAGGGCACTTCTGAGTCAACCACCCTGGACAACATGGAGGGCACTTCTGAGTCAACCACCCTGGACAACATGGAGGGCACTTCTGAGTCAACCACCCTGGACAACATGAAGGGCACTCCTGAGTCAACCACCTTGGATAACGTACACATGAGCAACACACAACCAAGACATGGTAAAATAGTCACATCCCAAGCATCCTCAAAGTGCTCCAAAGGAAAGCAAGGTTAGTAAGCATTTTGTATTCACATGTATTGATAACATCATATAACTACTAACTAG
>NW_028165767.1:15000-18057 GCF_964263955.1 Coregonus lavaretus
CAGAACGGGATGGACTAACATTGATTTAGAACTCTGGATGTGCTCCAGAGAGGGACTCAGTGTGACTGAGACAGCTAAGAGAGAGCTTCCGATCTGCGCTTACCTGAGTGACACCTGCCACTCTTTAGAGCTCAGAGAGAAAGACCAACTGTACACTCCTCTCTTTTTCTGTGTGATAGAGAGACAGTGAGAGATTAAACCTGGATTTACCTTTTGTTTCTCATCTTAACATCTCCTCTCAAGGATACCATTCAGGACTGACCTCCCTCTCCCTCTCCTCCTCTCCTCTTCTCTCCTCTCTTCCTCTCCTTTCCCCCTCTCCTATGTCAGATCGGAGAGTAAGATATCTCGCCTGGCTCAGAGGTTGAACCAGAGACCGGGGGATGCTCTGATAAAGGACTTCAGACCACTGTTCTACACGGGCTCACCACGCACCACTCACAGCCTGGGCAGGTAAGGAAGGAGCCACCACACACACACACATCCATGTGAACACACACACACATCCATGTGAACACACACATACACTAACGCACAGATGTACAGACACACACACATGCACAGATCACCACACACACGCAAAGATGCATAGGCGCATGCACACACACATATGCAGATGTGCACACACACACATGCACACACAAACACACACACACACACATATGATACACTGTATCAGTATGCGTATGTGTGGGTGTGGGGTCAGTATGCGTCTGCTGTTCTGCCTATTGATAATTTATGTGTTGAACTTGGTGGGTGAGAGATGCAGGCTAGATAAACACTGGCTGGTAGGCAGGTAATGTATGTAAGGTACTGTATGACTGCTGCTGCAGCATTTCTGTCTGTTATAAGGGATATACTGTTACTTTTTTGGTTTCGCACAAACAGTATTGATTGAAGCTGGAGTTGTCCTTATATTCCCTCTCTCTCGCTCTCCCTTAAATCTATGTCTCTCTCTCTCTCTCTCTCTCTCTCCGTCTCTCTCCCTTCTGTCTCTCTCTCTCTCTGTCTCTCTCTCTCCCTTCTCTGTCTCTCTCTCTCTGTCTCTCTCCTTCTGTCTCCGTCCCTCTCTCCCTTCTGTCTCTCTCCCTTCTCTCTCTCTCTCTCTCTCTCTCTCTCTCTCTCTCTCTCTCTCTCTCTCTCTCTCTCTCTCGCTCTCTCTCTCTCTCTCTCCCTTCTCTCTCTCTCTCTTTATCCTCTGTATGTGTATGTGATCCAGTAGACTGTACTTGTCTGTCTGTCACTACACCATCTAGTTTCATAGGCACTTTAGTTAGTGATGTTCTGCTCAGATGTTTTATTTGAGGCGGAATCAGCTTCGTGTTTTTTTCTTTGTGGGAGTGATTGAATAATGATGTCGGAGCAGAACAGCTGAACACAACGTGTTAAGGCACTAACACACCCCCTCAGGACACACAGTACCTCACCACGTCTAGCACTCTCTGGCCGTGTCCCAATACCCGTACTTGCATTGTAAATAGTAGGCTGATTGGGTATGCGTAAAAAATAACGTTTTATTGTATTTTACATTTCCAAAATTGAGTATACTTTAAATGCCAGGATGCCATACTCATTTCAGCTTCTCATCTAGTAGAATTCTCTGCACACTGTTGAGGAAGACAATCGTCTTTTCAGACCCACATGTGTTTGACAACAGCTGATAATCAGAATAGGGGACGGGCTGTACCAAAATGAACGAATGGCGGGAAACAAAGCAATTGCGCATTAGTATGTTGATATTTCTTGCATACTGCATAAATTTTTACTAAACAGTACATTTTAAATAGTATGTAGTATGATTAGCTAGAACACATAAAAAGTTTATAACGTTTTAGTAAGTAAGACAGTTTTCGGACACCACCTATGGGACCTGGTCAAAAGTAGTGCACTACATAGGGAATAGGGTGCCATTTTTCAATTCAGTCTTTAGACTCTTTGTACCACTCTCTCTCTTTCTATCTGCTGCTTTGTAGTTACTCTACTGCTCTAGCTCTCCCTCGGTCTCTGATTCTCTTTGTTTCTTTCTCTCTCTCGCTCTCTAGCTCTTTTCTCATCCACTCTCTCTTTTTCTTTCCCTTCAACCAATTGTATCAGCTCATGTCCATAGTTGTGAAGAGGGAGAGGCCATTGTACCAGCCTGCTGCTATTTGGGGCCCATTAGGTAAAGGTAGAGGTAGAGGTACAGTAGAGGTAGAGGTAGAGGTAGAGGTACAGTAGAGGTAGAGGTACAGTAGAGGTAGAGGTAGAGGTAGAGGTAGAGGTACAGTAGAGGTAGAGGTAGAGGTAGAGGTAGAGGTACAGTAGAGGTAGAGGTACAGTAGAGGTAGAGGTAGAGGTACAGTAGAGGTAGAGGTAGAGGTAGAGGTAGAGGTAGAGGTAGAGGTACAGTAGAGGTAGAGGTAGAGGTACAGTAGAGGTAGAGGTAGAGGTAGATGTAGATGTAGAGGTGGAGGTAGTAGAGATACAGTAGAGGTAGAGGTAGAGGTAGAGGTAGAGTAGAGGTAGAGGTAGAGGTAGAGGTAGAGGTAGAGGTACAGTAGGAGGAGGTAGAGGTAGAGGTAGAGGTACAGTAGAGGTAGAGGTAGAGGTAGAGGTAGAGGTAGAGGTACAGTAGAGGTAGAGGTAGAGGAGGTAGAGGTACAGGTAGAGGTAGAGGTAGAGGTAGAGGTAGAGGTAGAGTAGGGTAGAGTAGAGGTAGAGGTAGAGGTAGAGGTAGATGTAGAGGTAGAGGTAGAGGTAGAGGTACAGTAGAGGTAGAGGTAGAGGTAGGTAGAGGTAGAGGTAGAGTAGAGGTAAGTGAGGTGATGTAGAGGTGGAGGTAGAGGTAGAGGTAGAGGTAGAGGTACAGTAGAGGTAGAGGTAGAGTAGAGGTACAGTAGAGGTAGATGTAGAGGTGAGGTAGAGGTAGAGGTAGAGTAGAGGTACAGATAGAGGTAGAGGTAGAGGTAGAGGTAGAGTAGAGGTACTGTAGAGGTAGAGGTGAGGTAGAGTAGAGGTACAGATAAGAGGTAGAAGGTAGAGGTAGTGGTACAGTAGAGGTAGATGTAGAGGTGGAGG
>NW_028165766.1:0-24238 GCF_964263955.1 Coregonus lavaretus
ATTGGCCTGCGCTCCTCTTCTTCCTGCCGATTACAGGACTGGAAGGAAATACCATGTTTGTGTTTGGGAGAGATTTTCAACGACTGCAGATTAATTCGTTTTTGTAATCGGATTACTGGATCTGTGCGACGCAGAGAGACGTATGCACACACGACATACACACACTCAATTACTCTCTCTCACTCACACACACTTGTCTGTGTTGGAAATCCATCAGAGTGGACTGCGAATAAGGAAATGGACTTGGAGGGAAATATAATCAAGCAGTTGATGAATCAAATAGAGTACGTGTCTAATCCAGCTGACGTCTCATTTCAGGAGGCAGCGGTGGCAGCAGCCGATACGTACAAGGACAAGACACTTTAATCAACTCTCTTACTGGATTAAACCAATCCTCCCATTCATTCTACAAAGCATCGGGAGGGAGAGGGAGAGGGAGAGGGAGGGGGGAGGAGAGAGGAGAGAGGAGAGAGGAGGTGGGGGATCACCCTTACTGGTTTCTAGGAGTGGTCAAAGAGTCCATCAACAGGAAGGTAGAGATAGATAGAACACCAAGGTTTGGAATATGGCAAATAGGGCAGATGTCGGGTCAGTATATAGAAGCAGATGGGCCACTTGCTATGAAGAGGAGACCCCAGAGGATCAGAGTACAGCTGGACTACAACAGGGGGGAGTTGTCCTTCTACGACCCCAAGGACATGACACCCATCCACACATATAGAGACAGGTTTACTAAGCGACTTTACCCATTCCTCTCTGTTGGACTGGCTGTTGGTGCCAACAACCCTGATTTACAGATCTGCCTATCAAAGAGGTGTCTTTGACAGTGCTGTCATCACAGTGAGGTGTCCAGCTCCTTTAATGGCCCAATAACAACTTTATTTCATTTTAACAGACTACAAATTTAGAAACAAACCCCACTCCTCGTCCACTGAACATAGAGCCCCACCCAATGCCCCACAAAATCCCCCAGACGGTTTTCCAGCCCCCCATACGCATGCTCCAGTTTCAGCCGAGACGGCACCAGCCCCAGCAGCACAGCTCTGGGGTCCGTACGCCCCGCCCCCTGCATCTCATGTTTCCTGGTCTTCCACACTGCCATTTTTAACTGCCCCAACAGGTAGTTTAGTAGGCGGTCCCTTCACCTATTGGCTAGGCTCTACTGCCCCAACAGGTAGTTTACTAGGCAGCCCCTTCTCCTATTGGCTAGGCTCTACTGCCCCAACAGGTAGTTTACTAGGCAGTCCCTTCTCCTATTGGCTAGGCTCTACTGCCCCAACAGGTAGTTTACTAGGCAGTCCCTTCACCTATTAGCTAGGCTCTACCTAGGTCCTCCAACGTATAGGTCCAGAGTCAGCCCCAACCGTAGACCTGTACACCCACCCACCCCAGCCTGGTCTCATATTACTAGACATAAAATAGTCAATGTAAATCCGGGACACACAATTAGTATGATGTGTTACGTTTGGTATGGTTGCAAGAACACCCTTAAGAACATCTCTACTCTGGCCCACTGTAGACCTCCAGGAAGACTAGGAGATCCTACTCTGGCCCACTGTAGACCTCCAGGAAGACTAGGAGATCCTACTCTGGCCCACTGTAGACCTCCAGGAAGACTAGGATATCCTACTCTGGCCCACTGTAGACCTCCAGGAAGACTAGGAGATCCTACTCTGGCCCACTGTAGACCTCCAGGAAGACTAGGATATCCTACTCTGGCCCACTGTAGACCTCCAGGAAGACTAGGATATCCTACTCTGGCCCACTGTAGACCTCCAGGAAGACTAGGATATCCTACTCTGGCCCACTGTAGACCTCCAGGAAGACTAGGAGATCCTACTCTGGCCCACTGTAGACCTCCAGGAAGACTAGGAGATCCTACTCTGGCCCACTGTAGACCTCCAGGAAGACTAGGAGATCCTACTCTGGCCCACTGTAGACCTCCAGGAAGACTAGGAGATCCTACTCTGGCCCACTGTAGACCTCCAGGAAGACTAGGATATCCTACTCTGGCCCACTGTAGACCTCCAGGAAGACTAGGAGATCCTACTCTGGCCCACTGTAGACCTCCAGGAAGACTAGGATATCCTACTCTGGCCCACTGTAGACCTCCAGGAAGACTAGGAGATCCTACTCTGGCCCACTGTAGACCTCCAGGAAGACTAGGATATCCTACTCTGGCCCACTGTAGACCTCCAGGAAGACTAGGATATCCTACCCTGGCCCACTGTAGACCTCCAGGAAGACTAGGATATCCTACTCTGGCCCACTGTAGACCTCCAGGAAGACTATGAGATCCTACTCTGGCCCACTGTAGACCTCCAGGAAGACTAGGAGATCCTACTCTGGCCCACTGTAGACCTCCAGGAAGACTAGGATATCCTACTCTGGCCCACTGTAGACCTCCAGGAAGACTAGGAGATCCTACTCTGGCCCACTGTAGACCTCCAGGAAGACTAGGAGATCCTACTCTGGCCCACTGTAGACCTCCAGGAAGACTAGGAGATCCTACTCTGGCCCACTGTAGACCTCCAGGAAGACTAGGAGATCCTACTCTGGCCCACTGTAGACCTCCAGGAAGACTAGGAGATCCTACTCTGGCCCACTGTAGACCTCCAGGAAGACTAGGAGATCCTACTCTGGCCCACTGTAGACCTCCAGGAAGACTAGGATATCCTACTCTGGCCCACTGTAGACCTCCAGGAAGACTAGGAGATCCTACTCTGGCCCACTGTAGACCTCCAGGAAGACTAGGAGATCCTACTCTGGCCCACTGTAGACCTCCAGGAAGACTAGGAGATCCTACTCTGGCCCACTGTAGACCTCCAGGAAGACTAGGAGATCCTACTCTGGCCCACTGTAGACCTCCAGGAAGACTAGGAGATCCTACTCTGGCCCACTGTAGACCTCCAGGAAGACTAGGAGATCCTACTCTGGCCCACTGTAGACCTCCAGGAAGACTAGGATATCCTACTCTGGCCCACTGTAGACCTCCAGGAAGACTAGGAGATCCTACTCTGGCCCACTGTAGACCTCCAGGAAGACTAGGATATCCTACTCTGGCCCACTGTAGACCTCCAGGAAGACTAGGAGATCCTGCTCTGGCCCACTGTAGACCTCCAGGAAGACTAGGATATCCTACTCTGGCCCACTGTAGACCTCCAGGAAGACTAGGATATCCTGCTCTGGCCCATCTCCCCATAATCAGACCCTCACTCTACTCCTAGCTCACCTTAGCTGATGCCACCCCCTTCAAACAACACTAAAGCCCTGCTAACCTCTTCTACATCTCCCTCCTCTTTAAAGAAAACTCTGTTACATCATCGCCATAAGCCGACAATGAAACCGTCTCCCCACCTACTGCCCCTGGAACTGACAACCCCTGCAGCCTCTCCCTCAGCCTACACAGCAGTGGTTTTGTGGCTAAACTGTAGAGCTGACCCGAGAGTGGACACCCCTGCCGAATCCCTCTCTTAACTGGGACAGTTAAGCCCACCTCCGACTTTTACCATAACAGAAGCCCCACAGTACAATAACTTGACCCGTGATCTAAACCCGCTACCCCAGGCCAAACGCTACCCAGGCCAAACGCTTCCAAACAGATAGGCATGACGCTCTTTCAAAAGCCTTTTCTTGATCTATCGAAATGAGTCCCAGATCCTGATCATACATCCTAGTGATGTCTATCACATCTCTCAAAAGAAACTAGTTGTCCATTATTGTCCACCCAGGCACACAGTATGCGTGGACCCTGTGAACTATTGTGTCCAAACAACCTTTCAGCCGATTTGCCAAACACTTAGACAGTATTTTGTAATCCAAGCAGAGCAACGACACCAGCCTCCAGTTCTTCAATAGAGGTAAGTCCCCATTGTTCGGCAGCAGTGACAGCACTTCCAGCTGGCAGCTGACTGGTAGCACAAAGTTCTCAAAGGACTCACGAAATACCTCTAAAAGGTCCCTCCCCAATACACCCCAGAAACGTTTATAAAACTCAGCTGTCAGTCCATCGACCCCCGGCACACGGCCTGGGGGTCGATGGACCGGCCAAACTCCCTCTCTGATCCTGAATCAATGTCTCTAATATCCTGCTCCAACCTCTGAATAGTAGATCTTATCCAAGCAGGCCCAGGGGCAGAGTACTGCTGGCAAAAAACCCATATTTGTGTTTTCACCACCTCCCACCATTGTCTTAGGTTCTCAAACTCAGCTTTCCTCCCTTTCCAACTCTCCCAAAAGACACCAAACCCCTCATCATGCTGTGTCAGTTGTGTCGAGTTGGCTGGATGTCCTTTGGGTGGTGGAACATTCTTGATACACACAGGAAACTGTTGAGCGTGAAAAACCCAGCAGCGTTGCAGTTCTTGACACAAACCGGTGCGCCTGGCACCTACTACCATACCCCGTTCAAAGGCACTTAAATATTTTGTCTTGCCCATTCATCCTCTGAATGGCACACATACACAATCCATGTCTCAATTGTCTCAAGGCTTAATAATCCTTTAACCTGTCTCCTCCCCTTCATCTACACTGATTGAAGAGCATTTAACAAGTGACATCAATAAGGGATCATAGCTTCCACCTGGATTCACCTGTACCTCTATGTCATGGAAAGAGCAGGTGTTCTTACCATGTGATGGTCTGAGATGCCACTAGGGCAGATCTTGGAGCCCAAAACCCTGTTACTCCCATTACTGACATAGATCCTATCTAGCCTTGCTGCAATAATCTTCTCCTCCACTATCTTCACCCATGTAAAGCTCCTGCCTCCCTGATTTCGGTCCCCCTCCACACATATACTAGTCCATGCTGTTTCAACATATTGGTTAAGGCCACCCCCGACTGTGGATGAGCTTCCTCCCAGTTCCTATCTAGTGTGTAATCTGTTGTACAGTTCCTCCATCCTCATCGGGCTGCTCCACGGAATCCGGAGCCCCCCCGCCCCCCCCCCCCCCCACTACCTTCAACTCCTCCCCACAATCACCCTGCGTGTCTGTAATTACACTGGGCACATCACCCTGCGTGTCTGTAATTACACTGGGCTTATCATTCTCTGTCTGTAAGACATGCGTATCAGCCTTGGAGTCAGCATTGCCACTGCCCTCTGTAACCACTGCTGGGAGCTCAGTCAATAGCATGCCCGCCCTTGAGCTCTCCGCCACGGCAACCTCGGCTACATCAACATTAACGTCATCAGTATGTACCGATTCCATGGCACATGGTTTATGAACTGATACACAAAACAACGCTGGATTCAAACTTAAGAGTTTTTCTATTTCAATTATTATACTAAATTCTTACAACCAATAGAATGTTATATACTGTACATGTGGGATACAACCATCCCAGCTCTGCAGATTTTGCTGCAAAGAGACAGAATCATTAGATCATTTGTTTTGGTACTGCCCATATGTAGCTTGTTTTTGGTCGCAGGTTCAGGAATGGCTGAAGAATTGCAACATTTACCTGGAGCTAACTCTGCAAATAGCACTGATGGGTGATTTAAAAAGTCACAGTCAATCGATCATTAATATAATAATACTCTTAGCAAAAATGTTTATCTTTCATTTATAAAAAATGTAGAATCTATGAGAATAGAAAGGTTCATAACTTTTATGAAACATCACAGCACAGTTGAAAAATATGTGGCAATTAGAAATCAAAACTGGATGGTGTTCAGAGATAGATGGGAGGGGTTGAGTGGAGCTGAAGGATGGGACTAAAAACAAACAAAAGATGACTATTGTAAAATATACTGTGTCCGTAAAATTTATATAGTATGTATAAGCTGGATGTAGATGCCTAATAGTTGTTGTCCATTAGTTTACTCCAATTAGGGGAGGGGTGGTAGAGTTGGGGGAAAATAATAAAGGAAAATATATTTAAAAAATTGATATATATTTACAAATTAATATATGGGGGATTGGAAATGATGCAGACAATGACGCCCCGCTCCCTGTGCGTGCATGCCTGCCGCGAATGTTCATTTTGGGGGATTTCAATTTTTAGTGATAATTTTTTGTCTGCTGATAGTTGCTTCAGGGTTATTGAGTCTAAGAAGGCTGTAGGATTAGTCCAACTCTTATTTAATTCAAATGTATATAGATTTTCATTGACGCTTTTCAAATTGTTATTAATAGCTTTGTTGTTTCTAATTAAAGCATTTGTATCCTTACGTTTTAAAATTATAACTTGTTTCGGGTGTATTTGTTTTGTGAGGGCTGCGAAGTGTTTACGAGGTTTGTTTGCCATTAAATAGTATGCTTTATTTGAGTTTAACCTGTAGTTGTTGGCTCTCTTCAAAAGTAAAAGATCATATTCTTGCTTAAGTTCAGAAATGTTATTTTCTTCTTATCTTTTATGGGCTTTTTTCTAAAATAGTGATTTATTTTTCTTTAATTTTAATTTCTAACTCAGATTTAACTTTTGCGGAGTATGAGATTTATTAAAAAAGCATCCCAAATTATATCGGGGGTTGGCTTTCTCTGTCCTCTATGTCTATATTTGTAATGATAAAGGTCTTTTTTAAAATTTACATATTCAATAAATGTTGGGTCTTGAAGATGCACTCTGTTCATTCTCCGTATTCCGACACTAAGTGTATTTTCAGTTGGTGTAATTAAGCAAGACGAGAGAATGATCCGATATCACTATGTCATGGAGTTTTTAACCCAGTATATTGTTGAATGCATTTTTGGAAATAAAAATACAATTCTTGAGTAGCTTTTCTTACTTTGAAAAAAAAAGGAGTAGTATTTTGTAGTTGGCAATAGTAATCTTCAGGTGTCCTGTAAAATATTTGTAGAGATGACATTTTTCAGCCTCTTTGGAGGCTCCTTGAATTAGCCTTTTTTATTTCTTTAAATGTCTGTCTAACTTGCTGAATGTGTGATTTAGGTCATGTCATATGAGGGCAGTGGACATCCCATGGATATTGACGAGTCATAGTATGAATATATAGTTATTTCATACATTACATATATAGAACGTGTGAACATGTAGGCTGAGCAAACATTTAACAGAGAGCACACCAACAAACATAAAGCAAGTCCTTCTTTGTACTTTGATGGGATTATGTCAATGTAAATACATTGGAGAAAGACTGGCACTTAAATACTGAGGTCAGTTTGTAATACCTTGTGAATTAAATCAAAGTATCGTGGCTGGTGGGGCTCTACTTGGGGGGAGTGGGTCCAATGAAAGACCGAAGTGAGATGAGTGGAGGCGCCACACATACTTCAGGGAAGTGTCTGATGTCCTCCCAGCCCCCCCCCCCCCCGTCCTGATCCCTCAGATAGAGCCCATCTCCACTCTCACCAATAACCACTATTGAATCTTGAAGCTATAATGACAAACAATGAATAATAATGACTCAACATCCTCTCCTAATCTGTCCAGATCTCTTATTCATTTTACAGCAGGTTTGCAAGTCACAAAAATAAATACAATTACATTGTAGTATAGATCCTTCCTTCCCTCTTTCCCAAACCAAGCTTGTCCCTCTCCACCTCCTCCCTCCCAGTGTTCCTCCCCCATTTACCCCCCCCCCCAACCTCCCATCATTGCCCACCCTTCTCACCCAAGCCAAGCTTGCCCTAACCTCCCCTCTTCTCAGACACATTTACACCCATTCATACGTCGACTTACTTGTCCATTCTCCTTCATTCACATACAACGTATACCCTATGCATCCACACACCCATTCTCTCCCGCCTTCCTCGTGAGTCTCGTGGCTCTCGTGAGAGCGTGTAGGTGGGCCGTGGCCAGTCAATCATTTGTCACGAGTGAAAGGTAGAGAGAAAGGTGGAGTGTACGGGGGAGGGACTGGGGGGGCAGGGTGAAACCTGTGATCAATCAAATGGTCAAATCAATCAACTAACTAGTTAATCCATCTTTTACATAGAACTGACAAGATAGAGGGAGGAGGTTTAGGAGTGTGTCCCTCTTCTCTCTCTCTCCTCTTCTCCTCTGTGTGTGTTTGTGTGTTCCTCTCTAAAGGCAGGCTGGTTGCGCTGTCTGTGCCTTGGGGTAGCACCGAATCACACATCTGAAGACTTAAAGAACTGGAGGAGGTTTTGCCATGCCAACGGCTGACAGAGAGAGGGAGAGAGGGAGATGGTGAGAGAGGGATGGAGATGTTTGTTACTCACAGATAGTGTCACAGTGGATGTATAAAATATACCCTGTGTAAATCGTTACAGTTTATATTTTCTTTAGCCAGTTTTGGCAGATTTGCTCAAGGTCCAAAACGGACCGCTTTTTATTATACAAGTAGAATTGGTGGCTAGACTGTGTTTACTCTCATAATTATCCTGGTTGGCTCCAAATGGAAACCATAAAACCAGCGACAAAGCCAGAGGGTCTCTCTCTCTCTCTCTCTCTCTCTCTCTCTCTCTCTCTCTCTCTCTCTCTCTCTCTCTCTCTCTCTCTCTCTCTCTCTCTCTCTCTCTCTGTAATGTGTAATAATAGCATTAGAGAGATGTAGCAGTATGATACACCCAAAGAGACAAACTCAATGAAAACATCTTCAGTTTAAAACTGAATAAGAACCAGATAAAGAAACAGACCGTAAGACAGGGGCCGGCAACGCGCGCGCAGAGAGAGTTTGGTTGCCATAGAGACAGGTCCTCTGGCGTCGGCAAACTGTGTTTTTAATTTTTTTTACACAACGAAAGACATCCCGCGGGAGGCTGGTGTTCTCTGGAACTATCACAAAAACATCTCCATCTCATTATAACACACACTGTTACGCTGCCGGCCAAGGGGAAACAGAGATGAATTGGTGAAGGGGGAATGGACAGCGTGTTGGTTTTGTGAATTGCTTTCCTAGCTTCTCTATGTGTATGTTTCTGCCTGTGCCACTTTGCCAAGAGGTCTGAACTTTTATGGCGCAGGAGGTAGTCACCTTACCTGAAACCACAGGTTCAGTCAGTGGTTCAAGCCCTGTTACGGATGTGCTATTCCCCCATCAATCACGACACATATTTGTGAAATATTGCAATATTCTACTGACTTAGGCTTCCCCTGTAACCTTGACTGTGAATGATCTTGTCTGTAAACAACATGACTTTTTCCAAACTAATCCAATGCGTCCTGAATGTGCAAGTGACCACTCCCAAACCTCCCCTGCGCTTTCACTCCCCCAAAATCATCCAACTATCACAGTGAGCGACACAGACAGTGTACAGGCTGGGCTACCTGGTTTGGCCGGAACATTCTGGCAGCATGATTATCCGCTTCGTTAGCCCCCCTTATATTAATTAAAGTTGAACAACTCTCTTCCAGATGTATAGTTCCAGGTTCACTGCTCCTCTCCACCTCTCTCAGTGTGTGTGTGTTTGTGTGTGTTCAGTGATGAGAGAGCTGCGGTTTATTCATGGGGATGAGCTGAATCAGCACCACTATTGGATGAATACATGTTCAGTGCATTTAAGATGTATGATTTATTATAAATGTATGCAAAGGCATTTTAGATCATCATAAATGTATGCATTTTGGACTCTGGTGTCCCCCAAGGTACAGTGAAAGTACCAGAGAATGTATTAATTCATTCAATAATGTTTGCAGTGTTACTGAACAAGGGGAGTGTGGAGCTGGGGAAACACACAGGGGAAGGAACATTGCTACATATTGCTACTGCATTGCTGCAGTTTGAAACTCTATCTAAGTTGCTTTCTCATTCCACAAGTCTTCCACTTCCCCATGTGATTGGTCCCAGGACATTTGGACCTAGGTTATTGATTGGTCAGATATTATGCTAATAATTAGACAATGCAAATTATGAGTCTGTGTATGTGTGTACATTGCCGTGAAAAAGTATTTGCCCCCTCTCTAATTGTCTCTGCTTATGCATATTTTTTATACTGAATGTTATCAGATCTTCAACCAAACCTAATATTAGAAAAAGGGAACCTGAGTGAACAAATAACACAACAATTACATACTTACTTCATTTATTTCACAAACAAAGTTATGCAACACCCAATGCCCCTGTGTGAAAAAGTAATTGCCCCCTTACACTCAATAACTGGTTGTGCCACCTTTAGCTGCAATGACTCCAACCAAACAGTTCCTGTAGTTGTTGATCAGTCTCTCACATCGCTGTGGAGGAATTTTGTCCCACTCTTCCATGCAGAACAACGACATTTGTGGATTTTCAAGCATGAACTGCTCGTTTCAAGTCCTGCCACAGCATCTCAATTGGGATTAGGTTTGGACTTTGACTACGCCATTTCAAAACTTCAAATTGGTTGCTTTTTAGCTATTTTCATTGATTGTGTGTTTCGGATCATTGTCTTTTATATATATATATATATATATATATATATATATATACAGTGTACATATCTATTCAACATTTTGTTACGTTACTCTAAAATTGATTAAATAGCTTTTTTCCCTCATCAATCTACACACAATACCCCATGATGACAAAGCAAAAACAGGTTAAATTTTTTTTGGCCAAAAAAAAAAAAAAAGAATTAACTGAAATATTACATTTACATATGTATTCAGACCCTTTACTAAGTACTGTTGAAGCACCTTTGGCAGCGATTACAGCCTCGAGTCTTCTTGGGTATGACGCTACAAGCTTGGCACACCTGTATTTGGGGAGTTTCTCCCATTCTTCTCTGCAGATCCTCTCAAGCTCTGTCAGGTTGGATGGGGAGCGTTGCTGCACAGCTATTTTCAGGTCTTTCCAGAGATGTTCGATCCGGTTCAAGTCCGTGCTCTGGCTGGGCCACTCAAGGGCATTCAGAGACTTGCCACTCCTGCATTGTCTTGGCTGTGTGCTTAGGGTCGCTGTCCTGTTGGAAGGTGGACCTTCGCCCCAGTCTGAGATCCTAAGCACTCTGGGGCAGGTTTTCATCAAGGATCTCTCTGTACTTTGCTCCGTTCATCCTGACTAGTCTCCCAGTCCCTGCCGCTGAAAAACATCCCCACAGCATGATTCTGCCACCACCATGCTTCCCCGTAGGGATGGTGCCAGGTTTCCTCCAGACGTGACATTTGGCATTCAGGCCAAACAGTTCAATCTTGGTTTCATCAGACCAGAGAATCTTGTTTCTCATGGTCTGAGAATCTTTAGGTGCCTTTTGGCAAACTCCAAGCGGGCTGTCATGTGCCTTTTACTGAGGAGTGGCTTCCGTCTGGCCATTCTACAATAAAGGCCTGATTGGTGGAGTGCTGCAGAGATGGTTGTCCTTCTGGAAGGTTCTCCCATCTCCACAGAGGAAATCTGGAGCTCTTTCAGAGTGACCACCGGGTTCTTGGTCACCTCCCTGACCAATGCCCTTCTCCCCCGATCGATCTGTGCCTTGTCACAATCCTGTCTCGGAGCTCTACGGACAATTCCTTCGACCTCATGGCTTGGTTTTGGCTCTGACATACACTGCCAACCGTGGGACTTCACATAGACAAGTGTGTGCCTGTTGTAGAAACATCTCAAGGATGATAAAAGGAAACAGGATGCACCTGAGCTCAATTTTGAGTCTCATAGCAAATGGTCTGAATACTTATGTAAATAAGGTATTTCTGTTTTTATTTTTAATACATTTGCAAACATTTCTAAAAAACTGTTTTTGCTTTGTCATTATTGGGTTTGTGTGTAGATTTATGAGGGAAAAAGTGATTTAATCCATTTTAGAATAAGGCTGTAACGTAACAAAATGTGGAAAAAGTCAATGGGTCTGAATACTTACTGAATGCACTGTATATGTATATATTTGTCATGCTGCATGACCCAGCTGCGCTTCAGCTTCAGCTCACAGACAGATGACCTGACATTACCAACGGTCAAGCATGGTGGTGGTAGTGTGATGGTTTGGGGATGCTTTGCTGCCTCAGGACATGGACAACTTGCCTTAATAGAAGGAACCATGAATTCTGCTCTGTATCAGAGAATTCTACAGGAGAATGTCAGGCCATCCGTCTTCGAGCTGAAGCTGAAGCGCAGCTGGGTCATGCAGCAAGACAATGATCCAAAACACACAATCAAGTCTACATGAAAATGGCTAAAAAGCAACAATTTTGAAGTTTTGGAATGGCCTAGTCAAAGTCCAGACCTAATCCCAATTGAGATGTTGTGGCAGGACTTGAAACGAGAAGCTCATGCTTGAAAACCCACAAATGTTGCTGAGTTAAAGCAGTTCTGCATGGAAGAGTGGGACAAAATTCCTCCACAGCGATGTGAGAGACTGACCAACAACTACAGGAAGCATTTGGTTGCAGTCATTGCAGCTAAAAATGGCACAACCAGTTATTGAGTGTAATGGGGCAATTACTTTTTCACACAAGGGCATTGGGTGTTGTGTCACGTTTTTTGTGTTATTTGTAAACTCAGGTTCCCTTTATCTAATATTAGGTTTTGGTTGAAGATCTGATAACATTCAGTATCAAAAATATGCAAAAATAGAGAAAATCAGAAAGGGGGGCAAATACTTTTTCACGGCACTGTATATGAGTACATCTGTGTTCCTGCCAGCTGTCTATATGTGTGCTTCTTCCGTACCGTCTCGTCCCGTCCCATCTCATCCCCGTTCTGTCCCATCTCACCCTCGTTCTATCCCGTCCCATCCTCGTGTCATCCCGTCTCATCCTTGTCCCGTCCCATCTCATCCTCGTGTCATCCCGTCTCATCCTCGTCCCATCCCGTCTCATCCTCGTCCCATCCCGTCTCATCCTCGTCCCGTCTCATCCTTGTCCCGTCCCGTCCCGTTTATTCCTCGTCCCATCCTGTTTCATCCTCGTCCCATCCCGTCTTATCCTCGTCCCATCCCATCTTATCCTGTCCCGTCTCATCCCCGTCCCGTCTCATCCTCGTCTCGTCCCGTTTCATCCTGTCTCATCCTTGTCCCATCCCATCTCATCCTCGTCCCATCCCATCTCATCCCCATCCCGTCTAATCCCCGTCCTGTCCCATCCTCGTTTCATCCCGTCTCATCCTCGTCTCATCCCGTCTCATCCTCGTCCCGTCCCGTCTCATCCCTGTCCCGTCTCATCCTCGTTCCATCCTGTCTTATCCTCGTCCCATCTCGTCTCATCCCCGTCCCGTTCATCCTCATCCCATCCCGTCTCATCCTCATCCCAACCCGTCTCATCCTCGTCCCATCCCGTCTCATCCCCATCCCGTCTCATCCTCGTCCTATCCCGTCTCATCCCCATCCCGTCTCATCCTTGTTCCATACCGTCTCATCCTCGTCTCATCCCATCTCATCCTTGTCCCAACCTGTCTCATCCTCGTCCTATCCCGTCTCATCCCCGTCCCGTCTCATCCTTGTCCCGTCTCATCCCCGTCCTGTCTCATCCCCGTCCCATCCTCGTCACATCCCGTCTCATCCCCGTTCCGTCTCATCCTCGCCGCGTCCCGTCTCATTCTCGTTGCATCCCATCTCATCCTCGTTTTATCCCGTCTCATCCCCATCCCATCTTATCCCGTCCCGTCTCATCCACATCCCGTCTCATCCCTGTCCCGTCCCGTCTCATCCCCGTCCCGTCCCGTCACATACCCACCCTGTCTCATTCCCGTCCAGTCTCATCCCTGTCCCGTCCAGTCTAATCCCCGTCCCGTCCCGTCTAATCCCCACCCCGTCTCATCTCCGTCCAGTCTCATCCCCGTCCTGTCCAGTCTCATCCCCGTTCTATTCCATCTCATCTCTGTCCCAAACCGTCTCATCCCCATCCCGTCCCATCTCATCCCCGTCCCGTCTCTTTCCCGTCCCGTCCTGTCTCATCCCCGTCCCGTCCCATCTCACCCCCGTCCCGTCTCTTCCCCGTCATGTATAGTCTCTTTCCCGTCCTGTACCGTCTCACCCACGTCCCGTCTCTTCCCCGTCCTTTACCGTCTCTTCCCCGCCCCGTCTCTTCCCCTTCCCGTCCTGTCTCATCTCCGTCCCGTCCCGTCTCACCCCCGTCCTGTCTCTTCCCCGTCCTGTACTGTCTCTTCCCTGTCCTGTACCGTCTCATCCCGTCCCGTCTCTTCCCCGTCCCTTTCCTCTGTCTCGAGTCAATAAACTCTTGACACCTCAGAAAGCCTGACTGTCTCTCCCCATTCATTAAGCAGCCTAACGCCCCTGTGCTGAGTGTCTCCCAGGAGGAAGTAACAGAACCGTGTCGTCTTGGACGGATGGAGAGAGAGAGTGAGAGAATGTGTGTGTGTGTGTGTGTGTAGACCTGCTGGGTAGAGAGAGCAGGAGCGTGTGTATCCTGCTTAGACCGTGATGTAAATGACCCTCCAGGGCCCGGGGCCATTAGAGATGAGAGGAAGTAAATGAACAACTCCATCTGTGCCTGCACTTGACCTTGCCACTGCCAGTGTGTGTGAGTGTGTGTGTATGTGTGCACATGCATACCTGAGTGAGTATGTGTGTGAATGTGCAAGTCCCTCTGTGTGTGTGTGTGTCCCACAACAGGGTGCTCCATAATAACATGGGTTAATAGTCACTCCAGCGATGTGTGTCATTATAACAGAGAACGGGTCAATCAATCTGACTGGAGCTAATATACTTGTCCCTCTCTCACGGGAGGGAGACAGAGAGAGAATATGACAGTTCATGAGACGGTTGTATAATGAGTAGAGAGATAGAAAGGGAGTAACAGAGAGGAAGAGCAAAAGACAGAAAGAGAGAAAGTGATGGTCCCTGAGATGGTTGGGGCATCACATAGTGCTATATAAAGTGAATGAGAAGAGAGAGGGATTTGTCACATGAGGGTTGATGTAGTAATTCTAGAGAAAGAGAGACATTTAAAGAGTGTGAGAAGTAAAGAGAGAGAAGGAGGTATGAATTGACAGATGGTAACATTATTTCCCCCTACAAGCAGAATTTGTGGCATGAAAAGTGCCTGTTTTTATTGAAAGAGAA
The DNA here is from genome assembly GCF_964263955.1 of Coregonus lavaretus. Taxonomy (NCBI): domain Eukaryota; kingdom Metazoa; phylum Chordata; class Actinopteri; order Salmoniformes; family Salmonidae; genus Coregonus; species Coregonus lavaretus. The sequence continues at coordinate 14,862 of NW_028165766.1, forward strand.
TCACATTTGCCTTTTTATTGCTTGCCTATTACATTAATCCTGCATAGCATTCCATATTCCACATTCCGTGTTCTCTATTCCGGTGTTCAGTGTTCCGTCAGGGGAGTGGATACGGGAACCCTGGCCATTAATATGATTGATTGTTGCCAGGGGGACGTAGGACGGTGTCAACTCCATCACCTACCCTCCGGTCTACACTCATTCACTCTCTTCTCTCTTCCTTCTCTCTCTCTCCTATTCTTACCTCTCATTCCCCTTCTTTCCCCCTTTACCCCTTTCCCCCCCCATATTGGCTTTTGTTAGCTCTCATGTTGATGGAGGGCATGAAATAAAGAAAACAACAACCGTCATGCATAATCCCATTATTTTAGAGGGGTCACAGAGTACATGAGGGTGGAGGGGGTGGTCTGGAGGTGGCACAGCCCCTCTTCTTGAAGTTGGAGAATTTTTGCATTTTTTCAAACACCTGAAACAGCTTTTTTCATGCATTCTAGAGCCATAATCATAATGCCTAATTCTATATCTGAAATATGTATGTTTTTCTGCATAGGTTGCATACCTCTTCACCTGTCCATTTGTCATTTTAATAAGGGTGTAATTCTGACTGTTGTGAATCAAACTCAATATATTGCACTAACATGCCTAGGATATTACATCAAAACACAGTACATGGGAACATAACACACATAATGGAAACAGGCACATACTGTATCATGGCAGCATAATTAATACACATATCATGATATTATCATAAGGTGACAGATAACATATAAAACAAGTATTTTATTGTTAAATCTAAGCATACAGTGCCTTCGGAAAGTATTCAGACCCCTTCCCTTTTTCCACATGTTGTTACGTTACAACCTTATTCTAAAGTTGATTAAATTGTTTATTTATCAATCTACACACTATACCCCATAATGACAAAAGGAGAAACAGGTTTTTAGAATGTTTGCAAATTTACAGTTGAAGTCGGAAGTTTACATACACTTAGGTTGGAGTCATTAAAACTTGTTTTTCAACAACTCCACAAATTTCATGTTAACAAACTATAGTTTTGGCAAGTTGGTTAGGACATCTACTTTGCGCATGACACAAATAATTATTCCAACAATTGTTTACAGACAGATTTTTTAACTTGTAATTCACTGTTTCACAATTCCAGTGGGTCAGAAGTTTTCATACACTAAGTTGACTGTGCCTTTAAACAGCTTGGAAAATTCCAGAAAATGATGTCATGGCTTTAGAAGCTTCTGATAGGCTAATTTACATCATTTGAGTCAATTGGAGGTGTACCTATGGATGTATTTCAAGGCTTACCTTCAAACTCAGTGCCTCTGCTTGACATCATGGGAAAATCCAAAGTAATCAGCCAAGACCTCAGAAAAAAAAGTGTAGACCTCCACAAGTCTGGTTCATCCTTGGGAGCAATTTCCAAATGCCTGAAGGCACCACGTTCATCTGTACAAACAATAGTACGCAAGTATAAACACCATGGGACCACGCAGCCATCATACCACTCAGGAAGGAGACGCGTTCTGTCTCCTAGAGATCAACGTACTTTTGTGCGAAAAGTGCAAATCAGTCCCAGAACAACAGCAAAGGACCTTGTGAAGATGCTGGAGGAAACAGGTACAAAAGTATCTATATCCACAGTAAAACGAGTCCTATATCGACATAACCTGAAAGGCCGCTCAGCAAGGAAGAAGCCAATGCTCCAAAACCGCCATAAAAAAGCCAGACTACGGTTTGCAACTGCACATGGGGACAAAGATCGTACATTTTGGAGAACTGTCGTCTGGTCTGATGAAACAAAAATAGAACTGTTTGGCCATAATGACCATCGTTATGTTTGGAGGAAAAAGGGGAGGTTTGCAAGCCGAAGAACACCATCCCAGCCGTGAAGCACGGGGGTGGCAGCATCATGCTGTGGGGGTGCTTTGCTGCAGGAGGGACTGGTGCACTTCACAAAATAGATGGCATCATGCGGATGTGGCAACATATTGAAGCAACATCTCAAGACATCAGCCATGACGTTAAAGCTTGATCGCAAATGGATCTTCCAAATGGACTATGACCCCAAGCACACTTCCAAAGTTGTGGCATAATGGCTTAAGGACAACAAAGTCAAGGTATTGCAGTGGCCATCACAAAGCCCTGACCACAAACCGATAAAATATTTGTGGGCAGAACTGAAAAAGCGTGTGCGAGCAAGGAGGCCTACAAACCTGACTCAGTAACACCAGCTCTGTCAGGAGGAATGGGCCAAAATTTCACCCAACTTATTGTGGGAAGCTTGTGGAAGGCTACATGAAACGTTTGACCCAAGTTAAACAATTTAAAGGCAATGCTACCAAATACTAATTGAGTGTATGTAAACATCTGACCCACTGGGAATGTGATGAAAGAAATAAAAGCTGAAATAAATCATTCTCTCTACTATTATTCTGACATTTCACATTCTTAAAATAAAGTGGTGATCCTAACTGACCTAAGACAGGGAATTATTACTAGGATTAAATGTCAGGAATTGTGAAAAACTGAGTTTAAATGTATTTGGCTAAGGTGTATGTAAACTTCCGACTTCAACTGTATAAAAAAATAAAATCAGAAATACGTTATTTACATATGTATTCAGACCATTTACTATGAGACTCGAAATTGAGCTCAGGAGCATCATGTTTCCGTTGATCATCTTTGAGATGTTTCTACAACTTGATTAGAGTCCACCTGTGGTAAATTCAATTGATTGGACATGATTTGGAAAGGCACACACATGTCTATATAAGGTCCCACAGTTGACAGTACATGTCAGAGCAAAAACCAAGCCATGAGGTCGAAGGAATTTTCCATAGAGCTCTGAGACAGGATTGTGTCGAGGCACAGATCTGGGGAAGGGTAGCAAAAAATGTCTGCAGCATTGAAGGTCCCCAAGAACACAGTGGCCTCCATCATTCTTAAATGGAAGAAGTTTGGAACCACCAAGACTTTTAATAATAATAAATAATAATAATATGCCATTTAGCAGACGATTTTATCCAAAGCGACTTACAGTCGTGCGTGCATACATTTTTTTTTGTGTATGGGTGGTCCCGGGGATCGAACCCACTACCTTGGCGTTACAAGCGCCGTGCTGTACCAGCTGAGCTACTGAGGACCACTTTTCCTAGTGATGCAGACATTTACATTGATGGAAGTTACAATCTATCTGAAATATTAAAGCTGATCTACCCCCTAAAGAAAATAAAAAAAGAAAGAAAAAATGACTCTTCCTAGAGCTGGCCGCCCGGCCAAACTGAGCAATCAGGGGAAAAGGACCTTGGTCAGGGAGGTGACCAAGAATCTGATGGTCACTCTGACAGAGCTCCAGAGTTCCTCTGTGGAGATGGGACAACCTTTCAGAAGGACAACCATCTCTGCAGCACTCCACCAATCAGGCCTTTATTGTAGTGACCAGACGGAAGCCACTCCTCAGTAAAAGGCACATGACGGCTCCCTTGGAATTTGCCAAAAGGCACCTAAAGGACTCTCAGACCATGAGAAACAAGATTCTCTGGTCTGATGAAACCAAGATTGAACTCTTTGGCCTGAATGCCAAGCGTCACGTCTGGAGGAAATCTGGCACCATCCCTACGGTGAATCATGGTGGCAGCATCATGCTGTGGGGATGTTTTTCATCAGCAGGGACTGGGAGACTATTCAGGATCAAGCGAAAGATTAACAGAGCAAAGTACAGAGAGATCCATAATGAAAACCAGCTCCAGAGCGCTCAAGACCTCAGACTGGGGCGAAGGTTCACCTTCCAACAGGACAACGACCCTAAGCACACAGCCAAGACAACACAGGAGTGGCTTTCGGACAAGTCACTGAATGTCCTTGAGTGGCCCAGCCAGAGCCATGACTTGAACCTGATCGAACATCTCTGGAGAGACTCTATGCCTGGTCCAGTCAGTGTGCCCCCTCTGCAAAATACAGCTGACAAATCTTTTTTATAAATAATTATGATAAAACGTGGGCATGATGCCTATCAGTCTTCCTGTCCCCCTCTCTTTGTCTCTTCCCATCCTCTCTTGCTCTCGCTGTCTTTCTCCATCCCTCTCTCCCTTTCCCCCTCTCTCTGTAGAAGTGTCAGCCCCACAGGCTGTAATAGATAGTAATGAATGTAAAAGGTCCCTGCGGTCTCATCACAGGTGTGTATGATCATCACTTACTGTGTGTGTGTGTGACTGATGGTCCGTGTTCAATCTTACCGTGTGTGTGACTACGACTTGGTTAGAGGTGTGACACTACCCTCAGGAGGACAATAATTGATTTTAAAACGTCCTTCAACTAATAGGGTTTTAACACGTTTTTTAACAGCTTCTTCTCACCCTCTCTTTCTCCCCTGTCTTTCTCTCTCTCTCTCTCTCTCTCTCTCTCTCTCTCTCTCTCTCTCTCTCTCTCTCTCTCTCTCTCTCTCTCTCTCTCTCTCTCTCTCTCTCTCTCTCTCTCTCTCTCTCTCTCTCTCTCTCTCTCTCTCTCTCTCTCTCTCTCTCTCTCTCTCTCTCCCCCCTTTGTCTCTCTCTCTCTCTCTCTCTCTTTCTCAATTCAATTCAATTCAATTCAATTTAAGGGCTTTATTAGCATGGGAAACGTATGTTAAACATTGCCAAATCAAGTGAAGTAGATAGTAAACAAAAGTGAAATAAACAATAAATATTAACAGTAAACATTAAACTCAGAAGTTCCAAAATAATAAAGACATTCAAATGTCATATTATGTCTATATACAGTGTTGTAACAATGTGTAAATAGTTAAAGTACAAATGGGAAAATAAATAAACATAAATATGGGTTGTATTTACAATGGTGTTTGTTCTTCACTGGTTGCCCTTTTCTTGTGGCAACAGGTAACAATCTTGCAGCTGTGATGGCACACTGTGGTTTTTCACCCAGTAGATAAGGGAGTTTATCAAAATTGGGTTTGTTTTCGAATTCTTTGTGGATCGCTGTAATCTGAGGGAAATATGTGTCTCTAATATGGTCATACATTTGGCAGGAGGTTAGGAAGTGCAGCTCAGTTTCCACCTCATTTTGTGGGCAGTGTGCACATAGCCTGTCTTCTCTTGAGAGCCAGGTCTGCCTACGGCGGCCTTTCTCAATAGCAAGGCTATGCTCACTGAGTCTGTACATAGTCAAAGCTTTCCTTAAGTTTGGGTCAGTCACAGTAGTCAGGTATTCTGCCACTGTGTACTCTCTGTTTAGGGCCCAATAGCATTCTAGTTTGCTCTGTTTTTTGTTTGTTCTTTCCAATGTGTCAAGTAATTCTCTTTTTGTTTTCTCATGATTTGGTTGGGTCTAATTGTGTTGTTGTTGTTGTTGTTGTCCTGGGGCTGTGTGGGTCTGTTTGTGTTTGTGAACATAGCCCAGGACAAGCTTACTTAGGGGACTCTTCTCCAAGTTCATCTCTCTGTAGGTGATGGCTTTGTTATGGAAGGTTTGGGAATCGCTTCCTTTTAAGTGGTTATAGAATTTAACGGCTCTTTTCTGGATTTTGATAATTAGCGGGTATTGGCCCTAATTGCATTAGTTGGTGGTTTAACGTTGTACAACGGAGGATGTTTTTGCAGAATTCTGCATGCAGAGCCTCAATTTGGTGTTTGTCCCATTTTTGTGAATTCTTGGTTGGTGAGCGGACCCCAGACCTCAGAACCATAAAGGCAATGGGTTCTATAACTGATTCAAGTATTTTTAGCCAGATCCTAATTGGTAGTCAAAATGTTATGTTCCTTTTGATGGCATAGAAGGCCCTTCTTGCCTTGTCTCTCAGATCGTTCACAGCTTTGTGGAAGTTACCTGTGGCGCTGATGTTTAGGCCGAGGTATGTATAGTTTTTTGTGTGCTCTAGGGCAACGGTGTCTAGATGGAATTTGTATTTGTGGTCTCTCTCTCTCTCTCTCTCTCTCTCTCTCTCTCTCTCTCTCTCTCTCTCTCTCTCTCTCTCTCTTCCTCTGTCTCTGTCTCTCTCACGACACTATCTCTCTGTCTCTCTCTCTCTCTCTCTCTCTCTCTCTCGCACGCGCGCTCTCTCTCTCTCTCACCCACTCTCTCTCTCTCTCTCACACTCTCATTTTGTATCTCATGGATTTGATCTCTTACCTTTAAATGAGCACCCTACATACAGTATGCCCTGTGACATAATGCTATCCAGTTAATGCTATTACCTCCCTAGTTCACACACACACACACACACATACATTTTAAATACTTTATTGGAATCACCAATCAAATTTACAAAAAAAACATCCAAACATTTCAAAGGTCCTTGTATGCATGGCACTCAAGGGTACAGAAAGCACCTCCTTCTCCTAACAGCTAGGCTGCCACGACAGCTGAAACAGAGCAGTACCTAACCAATTGCTTTGCCCTGATTTTTGTCAGGTCTGCAATCTGGAGACCACACACCTGCAAGCCTGTGTACGTGGCCGAGACTGCCGTATATCAGCACCCACCAGCTTGCACCTCCGCCTGAGGCTGTCCAAGGGTGCCACGAGGGGCTGGTACTTAAGCAGCTTCTCGGCAAAGGCCTGCTCCCATGTATCTCAAAATGAGCACCTCCCCCTGCCCTCCCCACAACAACAATATCTGCCGTATTTGGCACACAGGAAAACACATCATCATCAACATCAAACCAGCTTCCCCTTACACAAGAATCTTTATGCATGTGTGCTGTTGGTGAGATCAAATCAAATCAAATTTTATTGTCTCAACTCGCTGGCTATCAGTTCAACAAGGCGGTCATGTCTGGCAATGTACAAATCCTTGTATGAACAGCAGCCATTCACAATATGGGCAATGGACTCCATTACATTTTGACTCAAGTAGAATACAAACTGGGTCATTGTTTGCAGGGTACCAGAGTGCTAGATTATATTTTGTTGGTAGAACTTGCAGCCTCGCCTTAACAGTAAAGGTGAGAATGTCCTCTTCAATGGCAGCATTCTGGTACATGGAACTGGAGACAGAGTGGTCAGCATAGTCCAGAGCAGGGAGTTTCCCCTGCAACCCCAGGCCAGTCCAGTGTTGCAGTAGCTGCATCCGTCTGATACCGAGGAGTGTTGTCCTGGATGTAGGATGAGATGTTCCATCATTGGTGACAGAAGCCTCCACAAAAAACCGCAATCTGCCACAACTGCATCAGAGGCAGTCACTGGCTCAGTTTGCATTTCAGACTCGGTAATGTGGTTCATCAGGAAGTGCATAGAGGATGTTTTTCCCACTGTGACGATTAGAACTTATCCAAACCAAAACCGTGGATATATTGCAGCTTTCACGCAAAACTGAAAGGGTAAACCACCACAATTAACCACGGCAAGGTGACTGGGAACATGCATGTGTACAAACAGACCAGCTATGACCTCCGTAAGGCAATCAAAGAGGCAAAACAGGGACAGTACAGGGACAAAGGGGAGTCGCAATTCAACGGCTCAGAACAGAGACGTATGTGGCAGGGACTCCAGACAGTCATGGATCATAAAGGTAAAGCCTGCCAAGTCGCGGACACCGATGCCTCGCTCCTGATGAGCTACAACATGTTCTTCGCTCACTTCGAGGAAAACAACATTGAGCCGCCGACGCAGGCCCCCAACGCTTACGAGGACTGTATGCTCTTGTTCTCCATGGCCGACGTGAGTAAGTCATTTAAGCGTGTTGACCCTCTCAAGACTGCTGCCCAGACGGCATCCCAAGCTGTGTCCTCAGAGCACATGCAGACCAGCTAGCACTCACTACTGTCATCATGAAGTGCTTAAGAGGTTAGTTAAGGACCACATCACCTCCACGTACCCGACACCCTAGACCCACTACAATTCGCATATAGTCCCAGCAAATCTAACGGACAACGCAATCGCCATTTCACTGCACACTGCACACTGCCCTATCCCACCTGGACAAGAGGAATACCTATGTAAGAATAATGTTAATCGAATACAGCTCAGCCTTCAAAACATAGCGACCTTCAAGCTCATCACTTAGCTCAGGGTTCTGGGTCTGAACCCCTCCCTGTGCAACAGTGTCCTGGACATCCTGACGTGACGACCCCAAGTGGTGAAGGTAGGCAACAACACCTCCGCCACGCTGATCCTCAACACGGGGGCCCCACAAGGGTGCGTGCTCAGCCCCCTCCTGTAGTCCTGTTCACTGCGTGGCCACCATGTCTCCAACTCAATCATCAAGTTTGCTGATGACACAACAGTGGTAGGCCTGATTACCAACAATGATGAGAGTGGAGTGGTGCCAGGAGAATAACCTCTCCGTCAAAGTCAACAAAACTAAGCAGCTGATCGTGGACTTCAGGAGACAGCAGAGAGAGCACACCCCCATCCACATCGAAAGGGCCTCAGTGGAGAAGGTGAAAAGCTTCAAGTTCCTCCGGAGTGCACCTCACTGACAACCTGAAATGGTCCCTTTACACAGACAGCGTGGTGAAGAAGGCACAGCAGCGCCTCTTCAACCTCAGGAGGCCGAAGAAATTTGGCTTGGCCCCTAAGACCCTCACAAACTTCTACAGATGCACTGTTGAGATGCACCATTGAGCACATCCTGTCAGGCTGTATCACCAACCTGGTACGGCAATTGCACCGTCCCCAACCGCAGGGCTCTCCAGAGGGTGGTGCGGTCAGCCAAACGCATCCCTGGGGGAACACTGCCTGCCCTCCAGGACACCTACAGCACCCGAAGACACAGGAAGGCCAAGAAGATCATCAAGGACCTCAGCCACCCGAGCCACGGCCTGTTTCACCTCACTACCATCTAAAAGGCGAAGACAGTACAGGTGTATCAAGCTGGGACCGAGAGACTGAGAACAGCTTCTATCTCCAGGTCATCAGACTATTAATCAGTCACCACTAGCCTTAGTCACTGTTCTAGCTTTGATACAACAGATGGTCCTCTGTAGCTCAGCTGGTAGAGCACGGCGCTTGTAACGCCAAGGTAGTGGGTTTGATCCCCGGGACCACCCATACACAAAAATGTATCCACGCATGACTGTAAGTCGCTTTGGATAAAAGCGTCTGCTAAATGGCATATTATATTATATTATTATTAGCCAGCTACCACCCAGTACTCTACCCTGCACCTTAGAGACTGCTGCCCTATGTACATAGAGTCAATGAACACTGGTCACTTTAATAACGTTTACATGCAGTACTGTCTTACACACTTTATATGTATATATTGTATTGTAGTAACAGCTCATCCTATATAAATACTGCCGTACACACCTATTCATATGCTGTCCATACTGTCTTTACACATCATTGTATATATATATTTATTTTCCGTTCTCTGACATTGTTCCTTCTGATATTCCTTAATTTTTCTGGATTATGTGTTATGTG
>NW_028165765.1:0-50338 GCF_964263955.1 Coregonus lavaretus
TAACCGCTCGCTCAAGCCGTCCCCGGGGACCGAAGTGAAGGCATCTTTTTGATTTGGTTAATTTGTCCCTGCAGTTAGTAATTATAGCTAGGTGCTGACCTGTGATACGGATGCTAAGCTACGGTGCTCCTGACTCTATAGTAGTTACCCTTTTACTCACTCTAATTGTGAGATCATTTCTGAATTTGCAATAAGAGTGGATTTAAATTGAGAGTGAATTGTAACTGTGAGCTTTTTGTAAAGTCCCTTCAGGGACCAACTACCCTTTTTCTTGATCTGTTTCGCCAATGTCTGAAAACCTCACTGAGAAAGAGAACATTTTCATTGTTGTTGTTCGTTGATGTGAGTCCTCCAGAATGCAGGAGAAACGGTCAAACGGGAACATTGAGATCCGTCCATGAGAAATTGTCAAACGGGAACATTGAGATCTGTCCAGGAGGAATGATCAAACAGGAACATTGAGATCTGTCCAGGAGGAATGGTCAAACGGGAACATTGAGATCTGTCCAGGAGGAATGGTCAAATGGGAACATTGAGATCTGTCCAGGAGGAATGATCAAACAGGAGCATTGAGATCCGTCCACTCAAGGTGTTCTTGAAGATCAATCCAGCCCTTCTATTCATGACCGAATGATCTTTGGTTCATAAAGTTCCAACTTTTCATCTTCCTGAAACTGCAGAAGTTTACAAGAGAACTGTCTGTGTAACCTGGTTTGAACATTTCCAGTAGACTGTGTTGTCTCATACACACATGAGAGGACTGGATTGGGATGTGGCATATCTGAAGGATCCTTTGATAAGGGCGCTGCTGTTTGAAAAGCAGTGGAAAAATCTGTTGCCCGTCTTGTATTTGTCAAAGCCGTCCATACGGACGACCGCAATGCAGCATTTTCCATAAAGAACCATCTTGGTCCAGTAATATCCCAGATCTAAAAGAAAACCCCATTTGAAGCTACTGCAGCATTTAATGACAACCTTGGCCACTTTGTAGTGCACACATGTTCACTCATTAGGTGGATGTGGAGGGAGCGGTCGGAAAAGGTTCCCGTTTCCCCCCAGTCTGCTGTTGCACCCTGGGAGCAGGCCTCGGAGTCTGCTGTTGCCCCCTGGGAGCAGGCCTCGGAGTCTGCTGTTGCCCCCTGGGAGCAGGCCTCGGAGTTCATTATAGCATCAAAGAGACATTGAAAAGAGTGGGGGGAAAAGAATTGTTGAGAAGGGTTAACAAAAAATAATTGCACTGAAAATCACTCACTCAACACGGACAGCATCTGCTTATCAAATACGTTTTAGTTAGCGTCAGCAAGACCACTAGAAAGGTGTCCCTCTACCAATGATGACCATAACAGAGTGCAGCCACTGTCTGCTGGCTTTCTCTCATATTTTGACTTGTCAACATAATGGTCCACTGACCTCTCATGGCTTGCGTCCCAAATGGCACCCTGTTCCCTATAAAAGTTGACACATTTTGACCAGAGCTCTATGGGCCCTGGTCAAAGGGAGTGTCTATAGGCAATAGGGTGCTATTTGGGACGCAGCCTTGGTTTCTCTCTCTTTCCTCTTTCTCTGCGGTAAGACAGTGCTGTCCGCTGTCTGTCTCCAGATGGAGCCTACAGGAGAATCAGAGAGATCTCAGTAGTCAACTGGACATGCCTTCAGAAATGGAGCATTCACAGATACTGTATTGCCATCCATAACATTCTATAGCCGTTCGTACGTACGGTCACGTTAGGACCTTGCATAGCCACCCATAACCTGCATGAGGACCCATCATAGGTAGTCTGACACTTTCTTAATAATACATATTTAATATATAATAATAATAATAATAATAATAATAATAATAATAATAATAATAATAATAATAATAATAATATTGGTTATGCATTAAGTTACATCTTATATCTTTACTTGATGAGAAAGTTTGAACCATGATATATGTATTTATATACTTATGCTGGTTTTGAGAAGGCCATTCTTAACCCTTAACACCAAAACAAATCATGACTATTTAATTCCTAAGGTCTTCAATCTTGAGAGAAAAAGGCACACAAATAAACGAGAGAGAGAGAGAGAGAGAAACAGAGTGAAAGAGAGAGAGAGTGATTGAGAAAGAGACAGACCGAGAGAGAAAGAGAGAGAGGGAGATTAAACGTTGAGATGAAAAGCCAGAGAGAAAGCAATGATCTCAGCGGGGAGTCTGTTGTCGGCCATCCTTGAGGATTAACTCTCCATTCCCAAACAGAGACTGACTAGAGACAGCCAGACTCCTCGTGTAGAGAGAGAAGGGGCTGGGTAGCGTCCTGTGTCAATATTGATGCTGCTGGGACGTTGGGGCAAACCTGGTGGTGGGAGGCTACCGAGACCAATTCTCAAGCCAAATATCTAATGTGTGTGTGTGTGTGTGTGTGTGTGTGTGTGTTAGCCGAGCAAACACGACAATGTTATGCCTCTAACTTCATCAAAATGAAGCCTAGTTATGGCACTCAACTTGCTTCAGAAACAAGCGATGGGGATTTAATATCAGTGAAATCGTGTGGGTGGGTGGGTGGGTGGGTTGGTTGGAGGATGGATAAGGATCTATATCAATCCTGGACACAAACAAATACACAGACATCAGACGAACAACTAACAGGACCTATGTTGACTTGTGTGTCCTGGTTAATACTTTAGTCACCATCACTGTGTGTCCTGGTCAGTACTTTAGTCACCATCACTGTGTGTCCTGGTCAATACTTTAGTCACCATCACTGTGTGTCCTGGTCAATACTTTAGTCACCATCACTGTGTGTCCTGGTCAATACTTTAGTCACCACCATCACTGTGTGTCCTGGTCAATACTTTAGTCACCATCACTGTGTGTCCTGGTCAATACTTTAGTCACCACCATCACTGTGTGTCCTGGTCAATACTTTAGTCACCATCACTGTGTGTCCTGGTCAATACTTTAGTCACCACCATCACTGTGTGTCCTGGTCAGTACTTGTATGCTGTATATACAGTACTGTTACATTGTGAGCCAGTTCCAGTGATTCAAAAGGTTGATTGTATCCCTTTACTACATGTTCCAGAAAGCAGGCTCAACGAGTTAGCCAGCTAACTGTCCCCAAAACTCTGAAATAACTTCCTTTTTGAGAAATATAGACTTGAAATTGGAATTGGATAATTGACTCGACAACCAACAACCCATAATTAAGCTCGACTTCTGATAGGTCACCTTCACTGCATCATGAATGTGTGGTTAGGAGCCTCTGCAGAGTCATTAGACCAGCTCTGGGTTAATGTAGGAGCCTCTGCAGAGTCATTAGACCAGCTCTGGGTGAGGGAGATGCAACCAACTTCCCTTTTACGTCAGCCCGAGCCCCCTCCTCGCTCATACAGACAAGGCAGGCTCACCCTCCCCCTCAAAGACGCGATTCCTTCAGAGGCCAAACTTGGAAAGGTATTAAAGTGGGATTAGCTTCCCCCACAGTGCAGTGCTTGTGTCATTCAAAGGGCTCTGTTTTGGAGAGCCGACCCTGTTTGATTGTGACTAGCAGCAGGAGTCTGAGTGAGGGGGCCATGCACAGAGAAGAGGTGGGTTTAACCCCCGATCTATACACACACACACACACACACACACACACACACACACACACACACACACACACACACACACACCCCAGTCCAGCGTTCACTGTTCATTCCCCTTCTTCAGTTCTTCAGCTTTACTTCTCCTACCAGCTTCAGTGAACCTCTCTCTCCTCTCGGGCCCCCGCGCCCCTCCTGGAGAGGGTGGGGTGGGTCGGTTGCCATAGCGGGAGCGTCACGCATGGATATTCCGAACCGACCCCGTTGAGAATGGAGCTCAGGGGCCCCCAACACTGGGGCAAAAGTCTGGATTAAACTCCGGAACAATGCCGGACAGAAAGATTTCTCAAGGGACAAATGGGAATTACAGGCCCCGTAATAATGCAAGGTGACAGAGAGAGGAAGTGGGAAAATAATGTCCTACAAGATTAGATTAGATTAGCCAGTTTGGTAAAAGGACAAGAGAAGAAGAGAGAGAATGGAAAGCAGACTGATAGAATGATAGAATGGAAAGCAGACTGATAGAATGATAGAATGGAAAGCAGACTGATAGAATGATAGAATGGAAAGCAGACTGATAGAATGATAGAATGGAAAGCAGACTGATAGAATGATAGAATGGAAAGCAGACTGATAGAATGATAGAATGGAAAGCAGACTGATAGAATGATAGAATGGAAAGCAGACTGATAGAATGATAGAATGGAAAGCAGACTGATAGAATGATAGAATGGAAAGCAGACTGATAGAATGATAGAATGGAAAGCAGACTGATAGAATGATAGAATGGAAAGCAGACTGATAGAATGATAGAATGGAAAGCAGACTGATAGAATGATAGAATAGAAGCCAGACTGATTCCATCCGGATGGGAGGTTGTAACACTTCCCTGAGTTGTATGGAAGTCACCGTTCTAACCTTTCACCCTTTAATTCCATTTGATTTGGCTGACTGGGATTCTGATATGACTTTGGCCTGATTGTGACAGCATGCATATGTAACCGATGTGAAATGGCTAGCTAGTTAGCGGTGCGCACTAGTAGCGTTTCAATCGGTGACGTCACTCGCTCTGAGACCTTGAAGTACTTGTTTCCCTTTGCTCTGCAAGGGCCGCGGCTTTTGTGGAGCGACGGGTAACGGTGCTTCGAGGGTGACTGTTGTTGATGTGTGCAGAGGGTCCCTGGTTCAAGCCCAGGTAAGGGCGAGGAGAGGGACGGAAGCAACACTGTTACACATAGTCCCATCCTTAAGGGCTATACTTTGTAAAGCCTTTGTCAAGAGAAGATTTGTAAGCTATGAGAATGAACTAGGGCTGGGCAGTATACCGTATTTGACTATATACCGGTATTGATGCACCGGCCGGTTTGTTTTTTTACTTTACCTTCTATAACGGTATTTGAATGTTTGGTTTGTGAAATGTGATACGCCATGTGTAACATCCATTTTTATAGTTTACTTCGCTACTTGAGTCATCTCTCTCCGCTCTCTCTCTCTCCATGCCGCTTTCCACACAGACCTAGCCCCGCCCCCTGTCACTCAAGGACCTAATTTGTTGTTCCTCGACCACAAGACACTTGCGTTCAGTCTGCATGGTCAGTGCAGCACATGCAACAATGTTGATGAAAACGACGCTGTTTTCACTTTGCTTCTTAATACGAATCCACTAGTGTTCTGTAATTACACTATTAGTTTGTGTTTCTTACATCTGCAAACAGCTAGTTTTTTTTTTTCATAGCAAGTTGAGCCTAAATATTGTTAGCCTCTAATTGTTAGCCGCTAATGCTAATCGCTAATACTGAGTCAGAGCAAACGTAGCTAGCTATACAACCTGATAATACCAGGGATGGTGTAGACCTACATCACCGTGTTTGTGCAACAGTATCTTCTAAATCAAAGAGTAATACGTGAAGCAAGAATATGTTAGCTATGAAGCTAAGAGAGAACATTCAATGTAGCCAAAGATTATAGGGTCCCCTAGGAAACACTTATAAACACTTTGGTTCCTACCCTGTCACAATAACTCCTCCCTGGCATTTTAATTCGTTGTCATATCAAACACTGTATTCAAAGTGCCCACTATTATATTATAAATATAGAATTAGAATAATCATTTTATTTCCATGATTCCAACAGTTCACCCAAGTGTTTTGCTCTAAATCACAAGTCAAATCGCAATTGCAACATTTGGTAAATGTTTGCCCATATCGTTACAGCCCTACGTGGCAGTGTGGAAATGATCTCAAATGAGTGCAATAAATGCAGTAAATGCAGAAATGTATGAAAATGCTGAAAATCATGTTTGGGTTTAAGTTGAATTGAACAGTATAAAACAATCAGAATGGAGAAAGACACATTTGAAATCACTTAGAGTGTGTGTGTGTTGCCACCCTAGGGTCTTGCACGACTCATAAAGCAAATTTAGAACTTTTAAAAACATAAAATACCGTCAAATACCGTCAAATACCGTCAAATACCGTCAAATACCGCCAAATACCGCCGAATACCGTCAAATACCGTCCAATTTGTTTTAAATACTGTGATATGATATTTTGCCCATATCGCCCAGCCCTAGAATGACCTGTAGAAGAAAGCATTTTAATTAGGTTCTCTAGCTCTCTTTATTACCCTCTCTCTCCCTCTCTTGTATTTTATTTCTCTCTCCCAGCCCTTCTCTCCAACCTCCCCCTCTCTCTCTCTCTCTCTCTCTCTCTCTCTCTCTCGCTCTCTCTCTCTCTCTCTCTCTCTCTCTCTCTCTCTCTCTCTCTCTCTCATACCCTTGGCGTATCCATCAGCCCTGAGGTGCTGTGATTCGGGGGCAGTGATTATTACAGATGCTGAGCGCGTTATTAAACAAAGTCTCTGCGGTCATTATCATACGAAGGAGCCGCCACGAGGCAGACGTCAGAGCCGGTTGTAATCCACACACACCATGGGGCATCCACCCTCAGCCCTGTCCCACCCCGGGCCTCGCTGGGGCACCTGCCTGTAATATTCATGAAGCAGGATAATTGGTTTGGGACTCGGGACAGCATGGAGCAGCAGCTGCCTGTGGGAGAGGCGGCTGGTAACAGCATGTTCTGTAGTTGTAAGGAAGCCAGGACTCTGGCAATTGTTACTGAGTGGACTATCCTGGCTAAATAAATCAAATGTAATTAAGTTCAATGTAGACTTAGTAGTACCAGACATGCTACTATCTGTGGGAAACAGGGGGACCATTTACCCCCATATTGTATTTGTGTTATGAAGTTTTATTCCAACACGTCAAATTGGTGTCAGAAGTGGGATCCGATGTTTCAGGTTGTATAGATAACTGTTTGGTCAAATGTTTTGCACATGGGATCATTTTATCCCTGTTAATTTTTTTAAATGTTATAGATGATTGGTTGTCAAGATGTAATAGAGATTAGTGCCAGTACTAGTCACAGGCCATTGTGGGCCTAATGCTTTCTGTTCTATAGAGCACTTTGGCTTTTCAGATGTGTCATCAAACCCGGATCGTAGATTAAAGATTATTACTGAACGGTTTCTGCCAACGCCTGCTGCATCCATCCCTACGATCTTCAGTCTGCTCTTCCCAACGCCTGCTGCGTCCGTCCCTAGCCTGAAAACCCGACGTTGAATTGCATTGGATTCAACATCGGGCATAAATGAGCGTTTGGATCAGGAAGGTTTCCTCTCACGACCTCTACAAGTCAGAATGTTTAATACAATTTTAACGTACTTTACCAGTTGCCCGTGTGGTTGGTCCTTTTGGCGATAGGAATGTGAGACAATATATCCACAGGAAACTATAATTACAGCAACTTTTCAAAGCGTTGGTAGTGAGTTCAGATTTTTATCACCTGAAGCATGCGCAAAAGATGAAAAAGCATGCACGAGACGCATGCATACCTGCCGAGCAACATGGTTCTGCGCTTCAGGTGATAGAAATCCGAACGCACTACCAGCACTTTCAAAAGTTGATGTAATTATACTTTCCTGTGGATATATTGTCTCACATTCCTACCGCGAAAAGGACCAACCGCACGGACAACCGGTAAAGTAAGTTAAAATATAATTGTATTCAACATTCTGGCTTGTAGAGGTCGTGAGAGGTTACGTTCCTGATCTTCAATCTGCTCTTCCTGAATCACCACCTGAATCTGAAGTTAGGATTTGCCCTACTTTGGGAAAGATCTGAGCTCTGATGCACATAAGCAGGTGAAACGTCTGCGAACGCCCCGTTTCCACGGCGATGATGGGCATCTCATGCGATCGGCAACAGACGTGCTGCTTTTGCTTATCGATCCTCAATCAGCTAGTCCGTCTGGCATAATCCCTCATGACAATCCCTCTGTCTTTTCTCGCTGGTATTTATGTGGTTCATCACCGTCACGTCTTCTCTCTGTTGACTGTCCCGTGTGGAAGTGTATGGCAGTCTGCTCCCCTTGTCTGGTCTTGTCTGGCTCAGGCTGTGAAAGAGCTGCAGATATCGGGTTGTCCAGCAACTATCCCACTAGCTAATGCAGCTTTGTCCTACTGTAACTGCAACAAGTCCTTTTATAGATCTAATTCTGTTTATACCGTTGTTCAGGCTCAAATGTTTTATAGACCATGTTGTATCTGGAGGGGTATTGCTACATTTGGGTTTGAGGCATCACCTCCCTCTGAGTCATCGTATGTGGTTCGTCCCAAATGGCACCCTATTCCCTATACAGTGCACTACTTTAGACCAGGGCCCATAGTGCACTATGTAGGAAATTGGGTGCCATTTTGGGACTCACACATGATGACCCGAAAATATTATGTCCTGCTACGATGGCATTTTTTGAGACTTCAAAGGTTCAAAGAACAAACATAAGTGGTGGTGGTGGTGGTGGTGGTGGTGGGGGGGATTGCGGTATGCTGCTACTGCTGCCCACCCATCAGGGAGCTGGCCTTGTTGCGATGCAAATGGAGCATCTCGAATCATTTAACACTCTGCTTCCCCCTAAACCCCCCCCGAAGGCCCTCCCCGTTTCCCAACCACTGACTGCCCACAATCAGTCTCAAGCGGAGCATTGGCGGGGGGCGTTCGGCTGCGCTTTTACAGTTGAGCGGGTGTCAAAAGGCTAAGGGGTCGCAGTGGCTAGCCTGCTCAGCTAGCCAAGCGCAGCCTTAGGGGGTAGAGGGGCAGAGCCCCAGTCCTACTCTGTCACACATAGCAAACACACTGGGATTTTATTAACTGAATTTTAAATGGGAAATTAACTAAACCTTTTTTTGACACTAGTCCAAATGTTTGTTTGGCTGATTTAGTTCAAATTCAGTTACATTTTTATTTTAGATCCTACAGGAACAAGTATAAAATCTGACATTTATGATTGACATTAAACATGCAGTAAATAGTAGAAATAATTGTACAGCTTAGAACAATATATCTGTAGTTGTTGCAACCATTTGGTCGTCACAAATACATTCTAGACTACTCCAACAATCTGTCCCAACTCTGGTCTCACCACCACCTATCCTCCTCCCACTCTTGTCTCCCCAGGCTGTTTGCCACCAAGTGCAGTGGGTGCCTGGAGAAGATATCTCCCACTGAGTTTGTGATGCGTGCCCTGGAGAGCGTGTATCACCTGGGCTGTTTCTGCTGCTGCGTGTGCGAGAGGCAGCTGTGCAAAGGAGACGAGTTTGTCCTCAAGGAGGGCCAGCTGCTCTGCAAGAGCGACTACGAGCGGGAGAAGGAACTGCTCAGCTCCATGAGCCCTGATGCCTCAGATTCAGGTAAAAGGCAAAGATACAAGGACAACTCTCATTTTTACATTTACATTTTAGCTCTCCTTACACACATTTTTCCTCTGTCCCTCCCTTCTGTCCATTTGGTTGTTAATTTTTCCTCCTAGTCATGTGTGTAGGTAGGGATTTTGTGTTCCTCTACCGAGGAAGTATTTTAAGTGGTATTGAGTGGCGCAGTGGTCTAAGGCATTGCATCGCAGTTGCTAGCTGTGCCACTAGAGATCCTGGTTCGAATCCCGGCCGCGACCGGGAGACCCATGGGGCGGCGCGCAATTGGCCCAGGGTAGGGGAGGGAATGGCCGGCAGGGATTTGGCTCAGTTGGTAGAGCGTGGCGTTTGCAACGCCAAGGTTGTGGGTTCGATTCCCACGGGGGGCCAGTATAAAAAATAAAACATAAAAAATGTATGCACTCACTAACTGTAAGTTGCTCTGGATAAGAGCGTCTGCTAAATGACTAAAATGTAAATGTACCGAGGTAGTATTAAGTGCTATCGAGGTAATATTAAGTGCTACAGAGGGTAGTATTAAGTGCTACAGATGGAAGTATTTTAAGTAGTATTACGTGCTACCGAGGAAGTATTTTAAGTAGTATTAAGTGCTACCCGAGGAAGTATTTTAAGTAGTATTACGTGCTACCAAGGAAGTATTTTAAGTAGTATTACGTGCTACCAAGGAAGTATTTTAAGTAGTATTAAGTGCTACCCGAGGAAGTATTTTAAGTAGTATTACGTGCTACCAAGGAAGTATTTTAAGTAGTATTAAGTGCTACAGAGGAAGTGCTAGAGAAAGAGGGAGAGAGAGAGTTTATAACAAAGTATATTTTCCCTGGATATGATGAAATTGATGTTTCTGTGGTGCTGTGGTCCTGTTCCACAGACAGTGGTGCTGTGCCCCTGTTCCACAGACAGTGGTGCTGTGGTCCTGTTCCACAGACAGTGGTGCTGTGGTCCTGTTCCACAGACAGTGGTGCTGTGGTCCTGTTCCACAGACAGTGGTGCTGTGGTCCTGTTCCACAGACAGTGGTGCTGTGGTCCTGTTCCACAGTGGTGCTGTGGTCCTGTTCCACAGACAGTGGTGCTGTGGTCCTGTTCCACAGACAGTGGTGCTGTGCCCCTGTTCCACAGACAGTGGTGCTGTGGTCCTGTTCCACAGACAGTGGTGCTGTGGTCCTGTTCCACAGACAGTGGTGCTGTGGTCCTGTTCCACAGACAGTGGTGCTGTGCCCCTGTTCCACAGACAGTGGTGCTGTGGTCCTGTTCCACAGACAGTGGTGCTGTGGTCCTGTTCCACAGACAGTGGTGCTGTGGTCCTGTTCCACAGACAGTGGTGCTGTGCCCCTGTTCCACAGACAGTGGTGCTGTGGTCCTGTTCCACAGACAGTGGTGCTGTGGTCCTGTTCCACAGACAGTGGTGCTGTGGTCCTGTTCCACAGACAGTGGTGCTGTGGTCCTGTTCCACAGACAGTGGTGCTGTGGTCCTGTTCCACAGACAGTGGTGCTGTGCCCCTGTTCCACAGACAGTGGTGCTGTGGTCCTGTTCCACAGACAGTGGTGCTGTGGTCCTGTTCCACAGACAGTGGTGCTGTGGTCCTGTTCCACAGACAGTGGTGCTGTGCCCCTGTTCCACAGACAGTGGTGCTGTGGTCCTGTTCCACAGACAGTGGTGCTGTGGTCCTGTTCCACAGACAGTGGTGCTGTGGTCCTGTTCCACAGACAGTGGTGCTGTGGTCCTGTTCCACAGACAGTGGTGCTGTGGTCCTGTTCCACAGACGTGCGAGCTTCCCCTCCTATCTGTTCCTCTGGTTCTTGCTTTTTCAAAATAATGATGCAGCTTGCCAAACCAGTATGGTTAGTAGCACCATATGGTTAAGATACACATTTTCTGCACGGTATCCTCACAAACTGTATCTATTCTGCTTTTATACAGTGATGATGACATCGATCCCATGACTTCAACTACTGTATGGAACTGTTGAAGAGATGGGCACTTGGTCAAAAGTAGTGCACTATATAGGAAATAAGATGCCATTTGGGATACAGATATTATTAAAACCAGGGAGCTTAATTTTAAAGTATTGTGAATGTGTGTGTTTAATCAACAATTAAGGTAATTGATATTAAATACATGATCGGAGTTAAACATTTGGCTAAATGGAAGAAGTTGAGAGTTGACTAATAACAATAAGGAAGTTCTGGAAATGATGAGTCATAGGGGATCCATTGAACAGACGATCTTCCATTATATACTCTAGTGTGGATACGGGTAATTTGAAACAGTGGAGAGCGGTCAAAGAAACGGCAATGCTGTTTCAGTTCTGTCAACAACATCTGCTAGAACTCCACTGAAACACACAATGTCCAGATGACTGTTGTCTTCGTTTTTATCCAAAGAAGGCAAGACTTAAATCACCAGACAAGTGTAGACAAGCTCACCCATGCCTATCAATGCACAGTATATCAATATTGATTATTTCCCATACGGTTCTATAATAGTTTCCTCTGCACATTTATTTTAAAGAAAAATCTGCTGCTGGATGTAGTAGTCAAGGGTTAGTCGTCATTTGTGTTGCGTTTAGAAAACCTGTTCAACAATGTTTCAAATGACAATGCTTTTTTGGTTGTATTTCCTTTTGCAGAGAAGAGTGAAGCTGAGGAGCTGGACGGGAAGCCTGAGAAGGGCTCTGGCAGCCAGGGGAAGGGCAGTGACGACGGGAAAGACCCTCGCCGGCCCAAACGGCCGCGCACCATCCTGACCACCCAGCAGAGGAGAGCCTTCAAGGCGTCCTTCGAGGTGTCCTCCAAACCCTGCCGGAAGGTGACCACTCTGCCTTACCGTCTGACGAAACCTTACAGATCCTATAATTTACTAGAGGAGATGATGTCATAGACCTCCATAGCTCTAGTATGTTCCAATAATGGCAGCCATGTTAGTCAGGAATAGATTAAATTGAACTGAATTTAATACTGTGTCTTAAACAACCATGAACTTTAGAGCCCCATCTCAATTTAGGCTTTTCCTGCTACTATTATTGTGTCTTACCAAATAACAATGTGTCTACCACTTCTAGAAGATACTACTAAGATATTACTACTTAAATATCGAAATAAAATGTCATTAAGAATTTAAACAAGTATATTCAGACACATCATTTTATCGACCATCAAAAAGTATACTGCATTTTAAATACTTTCTGCTACCTCTGACTCCCTGTATAAGCATGCGTTACAAGAGGGGGGTTTTAAACGTGTCTGTTTTGACCCCCCCCCCCAGGTTAGAGAGACGCTGGCGGCAGAGACAGGCCTGAGTGTCCGTGTTGTCCAGGTCTGGTTCCAGAACCAGAGAGCCAAGGTGAGATTTACTGAACGATATCTAAGGGAGAAAAAAAAATACACTCTAACGGCTCCAATGCGATCACTTTAATAAACCAACATTTCAACAGTCAAGTTGCAATGATCATGGTTTTTAGAGCACTTTGATGGTACCCTATTCGGTGTCCCCATGTGGCACTAGCTATTTCTCTACACAGTGAACTATATGGCCCCCAAAAGGGCTCTGGTCAAAAGTAGTGCTCTATATAGGGAATAGGGTGCCATTTGGGACGCAGGCTAAGATTCACTGAAATATGAGCCATATTGTCTATACATGTTGGTCAAACGTTTGCGTCTGTTACTAACCAGCATTGTGTTTTATTTGTAGATGAAGAAGCTAGCCCGAAGGCAACAACAACAACAGGAACAGCAGAACTCCCAAAGGCTAGGCCAAGGTAGGCTGCTCTAGTTGTGTCTATGGTGTGTGTGTGTGTGTGTGTGTGTTTTGTGTGTGTGTGCGCATGCGTGTGCACGTGTGGTTGCATATGTGTGTGTGTGTGTGTTTTCTGTGTTTTGTGTGTGTGCTCAAGAGGGGAACTGGCTGGGCAGGTCTTCTGCCTTATGATGAGGCTTCACTGGAACTAGACTACTCCTAGAAGACCTTATGATGAGGCTTCACTGGAACTAGACTACTCCTAGAATACCTTATGATGAGGCTTCACTGGAACTAGACTACTCCTAGAATACCTTATGATGAGACTTCACTGGAACTAGACTACTCCTAGAATACCTTATGATGAGACTTCACTGGAACTAGAATACTCCTAGAATACCTTATGATGAGGCTTCACTGGAACTAGACTACTCCTAGAATACCTTATGATGAGGCTTCACTGGAACTAAACTACTCCTAGAATACCTTATGATGAGACTTCACTGGAACTAGACTACTCCTAGAAGACCTTATGATGAGGCTTCACTGGAACTAGACTACTCCTAGAATACCTTATGATGAGTCTTCACTGGAACTAGACTACTCCTAGAATACCTTATGATGAGGCTTCACTGGAACTAGACTACTCCTAGAATATCTTATGATGAGGCTTCACTGGAACTAGACTACTCCTAGAATACCTTATGATGAGGCTTCACTGGAACTAGACTACTCCTAGAATACCTTATGATGAGGCTTCACTGGAACTAGACTACTCCTAGAATACCTTATGATGAGACTTCACTGGAACTAGACTACTCCTAGAATACTTTATGATGAGGCTTCACTGGAACTAGACTACTCCTAGAATACCTTATGATGAGACTTCACTGGAACTAGACTACTCCTAGAATATCAGCAAAGTCACAGTTGAGTAGAACTCTCACACAAGGCAAGGCCAGAGAGACTCCGTATCAAGCGTCTCAGAGTTGGAGTGATGATCTAGGAACAGGTCCCCGTTGTCCGTATAATATGATCTTAAAGGCAAAACTGACCCTAGATCAGCGCTCTTACTCTGAGACGCTTGACAGATACTGCCTAACAGCTTTAAGAGAGGTCACACCACTTCTCAACTGAAGCCATCCGTCCATCCATAGACAGCCAATCTGATCTCACAACAGACCACCCGACAACCTCAATTCTCCCTTCACTTTACTTTTAAAATGTCCCTGACCAGGGTGAGACATGACAGGGGTCATTCCAGTGGTGAATGGTCCTGACCAGGGTGAGACAGGACAGGGGTCATTCCAGTGGTGAATGGTTCTGACCAGGGTGAGACAGGACAGGGGTCATTCCAGTGGTGAATGGTCCTGACCAGGGTGAGACAGGACAGGGGTCATTCCAGTGGTGAATGGTCCTGACCAGGGTGAGACAGGACAGGGGTCATTCCAGTGGTGAATGGTCCTGACCAGGGTGAGACAGGACAGGGGTCATTCCAGTGGTGAATGGTCCTGACCAGGTTGAGACAGGACAGGGGTCATTCCAGTGGTGAATGGTCCTGACCAGGGTGAGACAGGACAGGGGTCATTCCAGTGGTGAATGGTTCTGACCAGGGTGAGACAGGACAGGGGTCATTCCAGTGGTGAATGGTCCTGACCAGGGTGAGACATGACAGGGGTCATTCCAGTGGTGAATGGTTCTGACCAGGGTGAGACAGGACAGGGGTCATTCCAGTGGTGAATGGTCCTGACCAGGGTGAGACATGACAGGGGTCATTCCAGTGGTGAATGGTCCTGACCAGGGTGAGACAGGACAGGGGTCATTCCAGTGGTGAATGGTCCTGACCAGGGTGAGACAGGACAGGGGTCATTCCAGTGGTGAATGGTCCTGACCAGGGTGAGACAGGACAGGGGTCATTCCAGTGGTGAATGGTCCTGACCAGGGTGAGACAGGACAGGGGTCAAAGCCAGGCTTCAGTCCCATGATGTGTTATTATTACCCACTATCCAATATCCCCCAGAGCCCTGACCCGTACACCTTCCACTCCCACTACCACCACTGTTTGCGATATTACTGTGCGCGTGCGCGTGTGTGGGTTTGTACGTGTGTGCGTGCGTGTACGTGCGTGCGTGCGTGAGGTCACTGCCCAGTATCAAACTCCCAACCCAGCAGATTTGTGACAGAAACTCACTGTTTGAATTAAGGGTAGCAGTATCTATAGACTATTATAGACCGGGTGGTTCCTCTTCTGGCTTAATTGCTTAATTATAAACCGGGTATATATCCTCCTAGGGCCTTATTGCTTAATTATAAACCAGGTATATATCCTCCTAGGGCCTTATTGCTTAATTATAAACCGGGTATATATCCTCCTAGGGCCTTATTGCTTAATTATAAACCGGGTATATATCCTCCTAGGGCCTTATTGCTTAAATATAAACCAGGTATATATCCTCCTAGGGCCTTATTGCTTAAATATAAACCAGGTATATATCCTCCTAGGGCCTTATTGCTTAATTATAAACCAGGTATATATCCTCCTAGGGCCTTATTGCTTAACTATATGTATATAGCGTCGCAGTATACAACACATAATTCAACTTGTACATTTGCGCTTTAGGATAAAAATTGCTAAATAATGTAGACGCTGAAAGTGCTAAGAAGCATCCAGGTGTTTTGTCTCCATATTTAACCTAGTATTGATTCCGTGCTAATTTTTTGTTTATATTCTGGATTTTTATTCCTTCGCCTTTTTGATATTGAATATTGTTGAGATGTTTAAAGATTGTTGCAAAACTGATGTCATTTGGGTGTTAGTGTTGATTAGAATCAAATCAAATCAAAGCCAGGGGTTATCAAGTGTGAGGTAGTGTGTTGGTGTTATCAGCTCGGCTCCCCACGGCTGTGGTGCTTTATCGAGGACAGGATATGAGAGACGGAGTAGATAAGTGCTCAGCGCCTCCGAAAGTACAAGTCATGCCGTTTGCGAATGGGCTGCCATGTCAATAATGTGATCTAATAACCATGGGTTTATAACCACCTCAGTCACCCAGTGTAGTTAACTAAATCAGCTATGGGACTTTAATAACCGCCTCAGTCACCCAGTGTAGTTAACAAAATGAGCTCTGGGACTTTAATACGTGTTGAAGTTGTGACTAAGCGCATTTAGTGTGAACTGAGAACCTTTCAATCCAAACGGAAAACTTTGGAAACTGCGTACACAAGCACTTCTCCTCACACACACACACACATGTTAGTGTTTTTAAATCTACAGTCCCTTCGGAAAGTATTCAGACCCCTTGACTTTTTCCACATTTGTTACGTTACAGCCTTATTCTAAAATGGATAAAAAAATAATAATCCTCAGCAATCTACACACAATACCCCATAATGACAAAGCGAAAACAGGTTTTTAGACATTTTTGCAAATGCATTACAAATAAAAAATGGAAATAGCTTATTTACAAAAGTATTCAGACCCTTTGCTATGACACTCGAAATTGAGCTCAGGTGGATCCTGTTTCCATTGATCATCCTTGAGATGTTTCTACAACTTGATTGGAGTCCACCTGTGGTAAATTCAATTGACTGGACATGATTTGGAAAGGCACAGACCTGTCTATATAAGGTCCCACAGTTGACCAGTGCATGTCAGAGCAAAAACCAAGCCATGAGGTCGAAGGAATTGTCCGTAGAGCTCAGAGACAGGATTGTGTCGAGGCACAGATCTGGGGAAGAGTACCAACAAATGTCTGCAGCATTGAAGGTCCCCAAGAACACAGTGGCCTCCATCATTCTAAAATGGAAGAAGTCTGGAACCACCAAGAATATTCTCCAAACTGACCAATCGGGGAGAAGGGCCTTGGTCAGGGAGGTGACCAAGAACCCGATGGTCACTCTGACAGAGCTCCAGAGCTCCTCTGTGGAGATGGGAGAACCTTCCAGAAGGACAACCATCTCTGCAGCACTCCACCAATCAGGCCTTTATAGTAGAGTGGCCAGACTGAAGCCACTCCTCAGTAAAATGCACATGACAGCCCTCTTGGAGTTTGCCAAAAGGCACCTAAAGACTCTCAGACCATGAGAAACATGATTCTCTGGTCTGATGAAACCAAGATTGAACTTTTTGGGCGGAACGCCAAGCGTCACATCTGGAGGAAACCTGGCGCCATCCCTACGATGAAGCATGGTGGTGGCAGCATCATGCTGTGGGGATGTTTTTCAACGTCAGGGACTGGGAGACTAGTCAGGATCGAGGCAAAGATGAACGGAGCAAAGTACAGAGAGATCCTTGATGAAAACCTGCTCCAGAGCGCTCAGGACCTCAGACTGGGGCAAAGTTTCACCTTCCAATTGGAACAATTTAATCAGTTTTAGAATATGGCTGTAACCTAACAAAATGTGGAAAAAGTCAAGGGGTCTGAATACCTTCCGAAGGCACTGTATGTAAATTGTGAAGTATTTTGTCTGTAGTGTCTTACATTTTAGTCATTTAGCAGACGCTCTTATCCAGAGCGACTTACATCAGCAATTAGGGTTAAGTGCCTTGCTTAAGGGCACATCGACAGATTTTTCACCTAGTCGGCTCGGGGATTAGAACCAGCAACCTTTCGGTTACTGGCACAACGCTCTTACCCACTAAGCTACCTGCCGCCCTAGTTATCTTCGTTATATGTCGGACCCCAGTAGGACTAGCTGTCGCCATGGGGCTCCTAATAAATCAAATCAAATCACTGGAGAGCAGGTTGTAAGAATAGGTCAATAGGTCAAGGACAGAAGAGATATTCTGTTTCCACACACATTCACCTGTGTGTCTCTGTCCCCTCCAGAAGTGATGTCAGGTCGGATGGAGGGTCTGCTGAGTTCCTACACCCCACTGGGCCCCCCTCAGCAGCAGCAGCTAGTGGCTATGGAGCAGAACGGCTACAGCACCGACCCCTTCCAGCATGGACTTACCCCGCCACAGATGCCCGGAGACCACATGAACCCATACGGTGAGGTCAGCGGCACAGAGTCAAGTCACACAGACAGTGTACACACACACACACACACACACACACACACACACACACACACACACACACACACACACACACACACACACACACACACAGTGGTCTAATTAGCTTGGTCACATTATGAATCATGTAGGCACACTGTATACTAAGAATAACATAGCATGGCTGAATACACAGTGCCCTGTGAGATAATTCCCCCCCCCACCCCTGACATCAGGTAGTTGTATAGGTGTGTAGCATATTGTACAATTGGCCTAAAGATTCCTGTCTGTTTGGTGAATTGGTATCCTGTATACCAATGCTCTTGGATGGTCTTCAGGCTACAGCTTTGTCCAAACCATCACCACTGTCGCCTCTCCTAACACTCACCCAAATGATGTCATCCTTCACAAAAACCCTTGGTTCTTACGACCCATATCCCCCCCCCCCCACACACACACACACACACACACTCGTACTGGTTTTATTGCTGCGATGGCTAACCAATAATGTGTGTGTCTGATTAAAAATGTATGGGCCATCAAGCTGTCTCTCTCCTGATGTAACGGTGTCATTTAGATCCAAAGCGCCCAATAAAGCCAGCAACGCCCAGGAGAAAAGACTCCTCGTCGTTGCAATTAAACACTGGTGCCATGGACTGAGAAAGAACACACACACCATGCACGCACGCACGCACACACACACACACACACTCTCTGGTTCTGTTCCCACAGTGTACCCGTAACACTCATTATTTTCTGTTCTGTGCCATCTTTATTGAGGCTTTGGAAGCACTTTGATTCAGGTGGCAATAGGTGCAATCAGAGATTTCAGCCCACACACTCCCCATTAACAGAGAACGTTCATCCCAGCTGATTTAACGTTATTGCCATGGCCAAACCACAAACATTAACTGTGTTTTTTGTGGGGTTGGGGGGCTTTTGGGATTGTTCTTTATCAGTTTTGTTTTTCTGTGTAAACAGCTCCCTCCCCCTGTCTGTTTATTTATTTGAGCAACTAGTTCACATAGCCGTACTCATAGCTCTGTTTGTCTTCTCAAACAGGAAACGACTCCATTTTCCACGACATCGACAGCGACACGTCCCTCACCAGCCTCAGCGACTGCTTCATGGCGGCGTCCGACATTGGCTCCCTGCAGGTGCGGGTGGGGAACCCCATCGACCGTCTCTACTCCATGCAGAGCTCCTACTTTGCCTCCTGAAAGTCGACCCCGAACCGAAGGGGGGTTGGGGATGGAGAGAGGGAGAGAGGGAGGGAGCGGGGGGGGGGCGGGTGAGGGGATACTCAGTACACAACTGTACAGCCATAAAACAAGGTTTTAGCCTCAAGAAAATAACAGAAGGGGAAAAACGGAAAGCTACCATGCAAATAAACAATAACCTCCACTGGCTTGTAGCCAGGAACTAAGAGAGCAGGACAAACTTGAAGACATAATTGGACACTTTTTCTTTCCCCTTTGTATTGGAGAAGCAGTGGGAGTTTAAACTACAACATGGTTAAAGAACGGTATTGGAGTGATTTCTGCGGGATGTTTGTAAAAACGAATGTCATTGCTCTCTATGCTCAGAAAAAGACTTATTTAAGTCCGCATTTGTATATATATAAGGAAATGGGAATATTTGTTTGACCTGAATTCTAAAAGGGGAAAATGTGTATGTATTATAGTCCAAGTCACTGATTTTGAAACGTCAGTAAACCAGTAGAGGAGTAAAGAGTCATCCAGCTCTGTGACAAGCTTTATCACAGGGAACCTTCTCTGAGCATGTGTCCAAGTGAACCTTTCCTAAAAGCATACACTAAAAAAAACAATGTACAAGACCAAATTGGTATATTGCGATGTACAAAGTTGGTAGATGTTGTTCATGTTTCTTTATCAACACTACAACAACAAGCATAAATAATTTTTGATAATATACGTTTAGCCGTTAAGCTTCTTGGATGTGTGATATTAAGGAGAGTTTGTGAACGACGTAGAGGATTAAAAACATATTTTGTTTTGTTTGTGTGTTTGTTTGTATATAATATATGTGGAACATTCTCAAAAACCAAGCAGTTTTGCATGTTGAAATGGACAACAATCTATTTATTAAAGGACAACATGCTAAGTGTGTACTTCAAAAATGGAAAAGCTTTATTTAAAAAAGGCAAAGATCCCAGTGTAACGTAGTGAGAAGAAGAAGCATTATAATTCATTTCCAAGTCCTTTGATTATGACATTTATAGTAGTATTTTTTTGTTGTGAAAATTAGGCTGTAAATTAGTATCACTGTGCTATTTATTTGTCACGAGCTCACCGAGACCTTGTCGAGATTTGCATTTTTATTGCTACAATTTGCTAAATTACCAAAGTTTATTGGTACTACAAATAAACTCTGAAAAAAACCCAGTTCCTATTTCTTGTCTTCCTTAATATTCTTCTTACATGATTTTCAGTGATACTGGATACTGAGAACTAGACATTTAAATTCATAACCAAAAATATACAAATAAAGACCATTACATGTAGGCCTATTCACAGTCCATGGAATTCTATATAATCATTCATGTGAAAAATGCAAATACATTGTTTCTGCACCATATATTGTGCAAAAAGACAAAGCATATCTTTCAGTTCAGGTATTTAACCAGCAAACACTAACATTAGAAGGGTACTTTGGTGAAAAAGAGCACAGTTTGGGGGATATGGCATGTACAGTGCCTTGCAAAAGTATTCATCCCCATTGGCATTTTTCCTATTTTGTTGCATTACAACCTGTAATGTAAAATGATTTTTATTTGGATTTCATGTAATGGACACACACAAAATAGTCCAAATTGGTGAAGTGAAATGAAAAAAAATGACTTATTTCAAAATATTCTAAAATATAAATAAAGGAAAGGTGGTGCGTGCATATGTATTCACCCACTTTGCTATGAAGCCCCTAAATAAGATCTGGTGCAATCAATTACCTTCAGAAGTCACATAATTAGTTAAATAAAGTCCACCTGTGTGCAATCTAAGTGTCACATGATCTGTCACATGATCTCAGTATATATACACCTGTTCTGAAAGGCCCCAGAGTCTGCAACACCACTAAGCAAGTGGCACCACCAAGCAAGTGGCACCATGAAGACCAAGGAGATCTCCAAACAGGTCAGGGACAAAGTTGTGGAGAAGTACAGGTCAGGGTTGGGTTATAAAAAAATATCAGAAACTTTGAACATCCCACAGAGCACCATTAAATCCATTATTAAAAAATTGAAAGAATATGGCACCACAACAAACCTGCCAAGAGAGGGCCGCCCACCAAAACTCATGGACCAAGCAAGGAGGGCATTAATCAGAGAGGCAACAAAGAGACCAAAGATAACCCTGAAGGAGCTGCAAAGCTCCACAGCGGAGATTAGAGTATCTGTCCATAGGACCACTTTAAGCTGTACACTCCACAGAGCTGGGCTTTACGGAAGAGTGGCCAGAAAAAAGCCATTGCTTAAAATAAGCAAACACGTTTGGTGTTCGCCAAAACCATGTGGAAGACTCCCCAAACATATGGAAGAAGGTACTCTGGTCAGATGAGACTAAAATTTAGCTTTTTGGCCATCAAGGAAAACGCTATGTCTGGCGTAAACCCAACACCTCTCATCACCCTGAGAACACCATCCCCACAGTGAAGCATGGTGGTGGCAGCATCATGCTGTGGGATGTTTTTCATCGGCAGGGACTGGGAAACTGGTCAGAATTGAAGGAATGATGGATGGCGCTAAATACAAGGAAGTTCTTGAGGGAAACCTGTTTCAGTCTTCCAGAGATTTGAGACTGGGACGGAGGTTCACCTTCCAGCAGGACAATGACCCTAAGCATACTGCTAAAGCAACACTTGAGTGGTTTAAGGGGAAACATTTAAATGTCTTGGAATGGCCTAGTCAAAGCCCAGACCTCAATCCAATTGAGAATCTGTGGTATGAACCCATCCAACTTCAAGGAGCTGGAGAAGTTTTGCCTTGAAGAATGGGCAACAATCCCAGTGGCTAGATGTGGCAAGTTTATAGAGACATACCCCAAGAGACTTGCAGCTGTAATTGCAGCAAAAGGGGGGGGGGGGGGGGGGGTGAATAGTTATGCACGCTCAAGTTTTCAGTTTTTTTGTCTTATTTATTGTTTGTTTCACAATAACAAATATTTTGCATCTTCAAAGTGGTAGGCATGTTGTGTAAATCAAATGATACAAACCCCCCAGAAATCATTTTAATTCCAGGTTGTTAGGCAACAAAATAGAAAAAATGCCAAGGGGGGTGAATACTTTCGCAAGCCACTGAAGAGGCAAACCGGATGGACAACATGAAAATGATCGGAGAGGTTGAGGGTAGAGGAAGTTCAGGAGTAAAAAACAAACAAAATTGAATTATTGTAAAATTGACTGTGTCCATAAAATGTATATAGTTTGTATAAGCTGGAAGTAAAGGCCTAAGCGTTGTTGTTCACTAGCTTACTCCAATTAGGTGGTGGGGTTGGAAAGTAATAAAGGAAAAATAATTGTTTTTAAAGGATATGTATATATATATGTATGTATGTGTATGTGTATGTATGTATGTATGTATATATATATATATATATGCGGAGAAAAAACATATGGGGGATTGTAAGTGATACATACAATTCCATTGATGGAAGTTACAATCTATCTGCAATATATGTATGTATGTGTATATATGTGTATATATATATAAACCCCCTAAAAAATAGAAACTAAAAAACAAATAATGACAAAAACAAAAACAAAAAACAGGGGTAATAACAAATAACAGATCAATGACAAGGTGCTCTGTTCCCCCACAGTGGTTCTCTGACCCAGGTCACCCTGAGAGGCCTTAAGAGAAATTATGGCACCCAGACATGTTGTGGTACCCGTGGGGCCTTGTATAATGAGGACAGGCTAATAGCTGCCTCTACAGGGAATGATCGCTAAAAGATGAGCCTTCTCATAAGCCCCTCACGGACCAACTGTGGGCAGGGAACCGGCAGCGTTTGATCACTCACTAGGGAACCCGGGGGGGCAGAGAGGTCAGGACAGCTGTTTATTAAACTCACTTTGTAATGGTGGTCTCGTGAGGACCGTAAACTAGCCCACGACAACGCCTCGTGTTGAGGCCCTCTGTGGCCAGGCTAGGCTAGGCTAGGTTTAGTTCATTGGGATCCCCATTAGCTACAGCACATGCAGCAGCTACTCTTCCTGGGGTCCATTAGCTACAGCACATGCAGCAGCTACTCTTCCTGGGGTCCATTAGCTACAGCACATGCAGCAGCTACTCTTCCTGGGGTCCATTAGCTACAGCACTTGCAGCAGCTACTCTTCCTGGGGTCCATTAGCTACAGCACATGCAGCAGCTACTCTTCCTGGGGTCCATTAGCTACAGCACATGCAACAGCTACTCTTCCTGGGGTCCATTAGCTACAGCACATGCAGCAGCTACTCTTCCTGGGGTCCATTAGCTACAGCACATGCAGCAGCTACTCCTCCGGGGGTCCATTAGCTACATCACATGCAGCAGCTACTCTTCCTGGGGTCCATTAGCTACAGCACATGCAGCAGCTACTCTTCCTGGGGTCCATTAGCTACAGCACATGCAGCAGCTACTCTTCCTGGGGTCCATTAGCTACAGTACATGCAGCAGCTACTCTTCCTGGGGTCCATTAGCTACATCACATGCAGCAGCTACTCTTCCTGGGGCCCATTAGCTACAGCACATGCAGCAGCTACTCTTCCTGGGGTCCATTAGCTACAGCACATGCAGCAGCTACTCTTCCTGGGGTCCATTAGCTACAGCACATGCAGCAGCTACTCTTCCTGGGGTCCATTAGCTACAGCACATGCAGCAGCTACTCTTCCTGGGGTCCATTAGCTACAGCACATGCAGCAGCTACTCTTCCTGGGGTCCATTAGCTACAGCACATGCAGCAGCTACTCTTCCTGGGGTCCAAATAAAACGTACAAATACATGACAAAGTAAAGAACAGTAATAGACAAGAGCAACATAAAATACTACATTAAATTCAAAATAAAAAATAAAATAAGAGTTATATATAGGAAACACACCGAGATAACAAAAATACTAGTTACACACTATTTGAATATATATACAGTACCAGTCAAAAGTTTGGACACCTACTCATTCAAGGGCCTTTCTTTATTTTCACTATTTTCTACATTGTAGAATACTACTGAAGACATAAAAACTATGAAATAACACATATGGAATCATGTAGTAACCAAAAAAGTGTTAAACAAATGTAAATGTAAATTGTAAAACAAAAAAGATGAACGGAGCAAAATACAGAGAGATCCTTGATGAAAACGTGCTCCAGAGCGCTCAGGACCTCAGACTGGGGCGAAGGTTCACCTTCCAACTGGACAACGACTCTAAGCACACAGCCAAGACACAGGTGTGCCAAGCATGTAGCGTCATACCCAAGAAGACTCGAGGCTGTAACCACTGCCAAAGATGCTTCAACAAAGTACTGAGTAAAGGGTCTGAATACTTATGTAAATGTTATATTTCCGTTTTTTTCTTTGTATACACTACAAGTCAAAAGTTTGGACACACCTACTCATTCAATGGTTTTTCTTTATTTTTTTTTACTATTTTCTACGTAGAATAATACTGAAGACATCAAAACTATGAAATACAGTGGGGAGAACAAGTATTTGATACACTGCCGATTTTGCAGGTTTTCCTACTTACAAAGCATGTAGAGGTCTTTAATTTGTATCATGGGTACACTTCAACTGTGAGAGACGGAATCTAAATCCAGAAAATCACATTGTATGATTTTTAAGTAATTAATTTGCATTTTCTTGCATGACATAAGTATTTGATCACCTACCAACCATTAAGAATTCCGGCTCTCACAGACCTGTTAGTTTTTCTTTAAGAAGCCCTCCTGTTCTCCACTCATTACCTGTATTAACTGCACCTGTTTGAACTCGTTACCTGTATAAAAGACACCTGTCCACACACTCAATCAGACTCCAACCTCTCCACAATGGCCAAGACCAGAGAGCTGTGTAAGGACATCAGGGATAAAATTGTAGACCTGCAAAAGGCTGGGATGGGCTACAGGACAATAGGCAAGCAGCTTGGTGAGAAGGCAACAACTGTTGGCGCAATTATTAGAAAATGGAAGAAGTTCAAGATGACGGTCAATCACCCTCGGTCTGGGGCTCCATGCAAGATCTCACCTCGTGGGGCATCAATGATCATGAGGAAGGTGAGGGATCAGCCCAGAACTACACGGCAGGACCTGGTCAATGACCTGAAGAGAGCTGGGACCACAGTCTCAAAGAAAACCATTAGTAACACACTACGCCGTCATGGATTAAAATCCTGCAGTGCACGCAAGGTCCCCCTGCTCAAGCCAGCGCATGTCCAGGCCCGTCTGAAGTTTGCCAATGACCATCTGGATGATCCAGAGGAGGAATGGGAGAAGTTCATGTGGTCTGATGAGACAAAAATATAGCTTTATGGTCTAAACTCCACTCGCCATGTTTGGAGGAAGAAGAAGGATGAGTGGCTGGGTCTTCCAGCATGGGTCTTCCAGCATGACAACGACCCGAAACACACAGCCAGGGCAACTAAGGAGTGGCTCCGTAAGAAGCATCTCAAGGTCCTGGAGTGGCCTAGCCAGTCTCCAGACCTGAACCCAATAGAAAATCTTTAGAGGGAGCTGAAAGTCCATATTGCCCAGCAACAGCCCCGAAACCTGAAGGATCTGGAGAAGGTCTGTATGGAGGAGTGGGCCAAAATCCCTGCTACAGTGTGTGCAAACCTGGTCAAGACCTACAGGAAACGTATGATCTCTGTAATTGCAAACAAAGGTTTCTGTTCCAAATATTAAGTTCTGCTTTTCTGATGTATCAAATACTTATGTCATGCAATAAAATGCAAATTAATTCCTTAAAAATCATACAATGTGATTTTCTGGATTTTTGTTTTAGATTCCGTCTCTCACAGTTGAAGTGTACCTATGATAAAAAATTACAGACCTCTACATGCTTTGTAAGTAGGAAAACCTGCAAAATCGGCAGTGTATCAAATACTTGTTCTCCCCACTGTATAACATATATACGTTTTACGGACACAGTATGTTTTACATTAGTTATCTTGTTCTTATTAGTTGTTATTAGTCCCAACCTTCAGCTCCGTTCAACCCCTCCCATCTATCTCTTAACACCATCCATATTTTGGAATCATATTTGCCATATATTTTTCAACTGTGCTGTGATGTTTCACAAAAGTTCTGAACCTTTCTATTCTCATTGTTTCTACAGATTGTAAATTGAAAATAAACATTTTTGCTGAAAGTATTATTATATTATTGATCGATTGACTATGACTTTTCAGATCACCCAGTAGTGCTATCTGCAGGGTTAGCGGCAAGTAAATGATGCAATTCTTCAGCCATTCCTGGACCTGTGACCAAAAACAAGCTCCAAATGGACAGTACCAAAACAAATTATCTAATGATTCTGTCTCTTCGCAGCAAAATCTGCAGAGCTGGGAAGGTTGTATCCCCCATATAAGTAACATTCTATTGGTTGCAAGAATTTTGTATAATAATTAAAATAGAAAAATTCCAAGTTTTGAATCTGGCGTCGTTTTGCATATCAGTTCATATCAATCAATCAATCAATCAATTTTATTTTATATAGCCCTTCGTACATCAGCTAATATCTCGAAGTGCTGTACAGAAACCCAGCCTAAAACCCCAAACAGCTAGTAATGCAGGTGTAGAAGCACGGTGGCTAGGAAAAACTCCCTAGAAAGGCCAAAACCTAGGAAGAAACCTAGAGAGGAACCAGGCTATGAGGGGTGGCCAGTCCTCTTCTGGCTGTGCCGGGTGGAGATTATAACAGAACCATGCCAAGATGTTCAAAAATGTTCATAAGTGACAAGCATGGTCAAATAATAATCAGGAATAAATCTCAGTTGGCTTTTCATAGCCGATCATTAAGAGTAAATAATAAACCACGTGCCATGGAATCGGTACGTCAAAAATCTCTTCCCATCTATTTTGCAATCTATATGGCACGGCTGTCAATTTTTTGGTGCTTAAATGAAACTGATATACTTTTTTATTTATCACAATTTATCTTTAACCAATTATGGTCTTTAACCTCCACGGGATCGGTGTCCTGTATAAATGGTCGGTTTAGCTGATGTGCGCTAATGTGATTAGCATGACTGTTGTAAGTAACAGCAAACTTTCCAGGACACAGACATGTCTTATATGGGCAGAAAGCTTAAATTCTTGTTAATCTAACTGCACTGTCCAATTTACAGTAGCTATTACAGTGAAAAAATGCCACGCTATTGTTTGAGGAGAGTGCACAACAACAACAAAACGTATCACGGCAACTGGTTTGATACATTCACCTCTGAAGGTAAATAATGTACTTACATTCAGTAATCTTGCTCTGATTTGTCATCCTAAGGGTCCCAGAGATAAAATGTAGCATAGTTTTGTTTGATAAAATCAATTTTTATATTCAAATGTAGGAACTGGGTTCTACAGTTTGAACCCCTGCTGTCTCTGGCTCCACACCCACCCCGCCCGGCCATCTAGATGTGTGAAAGTTTGTGTATAAGCTAATGATCCATCATGTAGGACATTCCTGGGAGTGTGTAAACTTACATTGTGTATTACCATATCATTTTTGTATGTTCTCTGTAGTTATGTACTTGAAAATGTATCAATTGACCAATTTGGCACATTTGGGCAGACTTGATACAAAATAGTCCAGTATTGCAATGCTTCACTGGATCAATCTGAAACTTTGCCCCCACACTGCTGAAATCTAGTGGCCAAAATCTAAATTGCGCCTAAACTGCAATATTATATTGTGGCCTTTCTCTTGCATTTCAAAGATGATAAAAACAAAAAAATTGAAAACGCATGTTTTTTGGTTTTATATTATCTTTTACCAGATCTAATGTGTTATATTCTCCTACATTAATTTCACATTTCCACAAACTTCAAAGTGTTTCCTTTCAAATGGTATCAAAAATAAGTATATCCTTGCTTCAGGTCCTGAGCTACAGGCAGTTAGATATGGGTATGTCATTTTAGGCAAAACTTGAAAAAAAGGGTCCGATCCTTAAGAGGTTAATACAGGGCCGACAGACAAGTTCCCTACTTTTCCCCCCTTCCACTTTCCTCTTCCATTTTTGCGGTAATGCTGCAATCATTTAGTTGTAATTTCGGGTAGAGCAGACATTTCCATACTCTTCCTGGGGTCCACACAAAACATGAAACATGACATAATACAGAACATTAATAGACAAGAACAGCTCAAGGACAGAACTACATAGTTTTAAAAAACGGCACACATATCAATACATACACACAAAATATCTAGGTCAAATAGGGGAGAGGCGTTGGGACAAACTCCCACGCCCATTGCTCTCTGCTTTTACCTTTTACATATTGGCTAATGGTGTCTGGTAGAATCTCACTATCTCCTTTATGAATACTCTCCACCAGTCCTACCTATGATATAATTTACGAAGATTATACCTTTTTTTTTAAATAATTCAAAAAATAATGTTTTTTTATCAATTAGAATATTTGAGTTTCACCACAATATTTGTTGCATTATTTGTTCTGTCCTTTTTGGTGGATTAAATTGAAATTGCAACCAACTTTCTATGGCTTGTTTTAAAAATAGCAATATTTGGGGAGATGATTTCCTTTTCAAATAACTGAAAGTGAGAGGTTGTAATCTGAATAAAGGGAAAAGGGCCATTCTTGAACATAGGGTGAGCAATTCTTACTAATTTGCTAAGGAATCAGTTCGGATTTAAGTATAACTTTTGTATGACTGAAGCCTTTAGTGAGAGGTCTAATGCTTTCATATTTAATAATTTCTGCCCTCCAAATTCATATTCATTATATAAATAGGCCCGTTTAATTTTGTCTGGCTTGCTGTTCCAAATAAAATGGAATATTTTTTCTCATATAATTGAGAAAACTGTTCGCTAGGTGTAGGCAAGACCATAAGCAAATATGTAAACTGGGATATTACTAAAGAGTTAATCAGGGTGATTTTTCCACAAATAGACAGGTATTTACCTTTACATGGTAGCAAGATCTTATCTATTTTTGCTAACTTTCTATTAGAAATGTATTGGAGTCATTTATTTATATTGGGGTATGTATACCGAGTATATCCACATCACCATCAGACCATTTTATTGGTAAACTACACGGTAATGTCAAAGTTTTTTTTGTGATCCAATACGTAATATAGTACACTTATCATAATTTGGTTGTAATCCAGAGGGGTTAGAAAATGTATCTAGATCTCTATGAGGCTGTGGAGGGATCCAAGTTGTGGATTTAAAAGAAAACATGAATCATCAGTGTACAATGACACCTTTGTTTTTAAGCCCTAGATTTCTAATCCCTTGATATTATTGTTGGATCTGATATTAATAGCTAACATTTCGACGGCCATGATTAATAGATATACCGATAGTGGACAACCTTGTTTGACTCCTCTTGACAGTTTAAAACTTTCTGAGAAGTAGTCATTACTTGCTATTTTACACCTAGGGTTACTATACATGATTTTAACCCATTTTATATGAGATTCTCCAAAATTGAAATGTTCCCGGCATTTATATATAAACTCCAGTCATACTTTATCAAAAGCATTTTCAAAGTCAGCTATGAATAGCACGCCTGGTTTCACCAGATTTTTCATAGTGTTCTATTGTTTCCAGTACTTGCCTTATATTATCTCCAATGCATCGTCCATGTAAAAAACCTGTCTGATTAGAATGAATACTGTCCGACAATACCTTTTTAATACTATGCGCTATACATTTTGCTAGATGTTTTTTTTTTTCTTTATATTTCCCACTTGTATCCTGTTTCAGTAATAATGAAATCAGACCTTCTTGTTGAGTGTCTGATAATCTACCATTTACATAGGAGTGGTTAAAACATGCTAATAACGGTCCTCTGAGTATATCAAAAAATGTTTGGTATA
Source organism: Coregonus lavaretus (assembly GCF_964263955.1). Taxonomy (NCBI): domain Eukaryota; kingdom Metazoa; phylum Chordata; class Actinopteri; order Salmoniformes; family Salmonidae; genus Coregonus; species Coregonus lavaretus. Next base: position 30,114 of record NW_028165765.1, read on the forward strand.
CCTCAACTGGTATGCCATCCAGCCCTGGAGTTTTCCTGGACTTAAAGGCTTTAATTACATCAAGAAGTTCCTCCTCTGTAATTTCGCCTTCACGTGAATCTTTCTGTACGGCTGTTAATTTTACATTATCAATAGAAAACAAATCCATACAATTAGCTTCGGTTAGAGGAGATGGAGGAGACTGAAACAAAAACATATGCTTAAAGTACTCTGTTTCCTCTTTCAAAATATAATTTGGTGAATCATGGGTGACTCTGTCCTTTGTAACCAGTTTCAGTAAATTATTTTTGGTAGCATTTCTATGTTGAAGATTAAAAAATAATTTGGTTCATTTTTCCCCATATTCCAACCAGTTTGCTTTATTTTTATAATATATTACACTTGATCTTTCTTGAATAAGTTCCTCTATTTCTTTTTGTTTTTCCTCTAATTTATTCTGAGCTTCTATGGTACCGTTTTTATTGCTATCTATCTGTTCTGTTAGACCTTCTATTTCCTTTGTTAGTATGGACTCTTTTGACCTAAATTGTTTTTGTTTTAGAGATGAGTACTGAATTGCATGGCCTCTAAAGGCACATTTAAAAGTGTCCCATACATTAAGGGGATTTGCTGTACCTATGTTATGACAGAAAAATTCAGTTATAAATTCCTCTGTCCTAGTTAAAAACAAGTTATCATCCAATAGGCTTTGATTAAATATACAATATCCTCGCCCACGTGGAAATTCAGTAAGAGTAATGTATATGCCAATTATCTGATGGTCTGACCGCATTCTGTCCCCTATGCCATCCAGCCCTGGAGTTTTCCTGGACTTAAAGGCTTTAATTACATTTTGTAATTAATGACTATTGTAATTATTTTGCACTATAGCCTATTTATTGCCTTACCTCCATAACTTGCTACATTTGCACACACTGTATATATATTTTCTGTTGTATTTTTGACTTTATGTTTTTTACCCCATATGTAACTCTGTGTTGTTTTTAATCGCACTGCTTTGCTTTATCTTGGCCAGGTCGCAGTTGTAAATGAGAACTTGTTCTCTACTGGCTTACCTGGTTAAATAAAGGTGAAATAAAAAAATTAAAATAAAAAAATCAACAGATCCACATCCAACAGTATTGGTATGCACTCCAGTTGGTTGAGTGATAACCTGGGTCATGTTACAGGCATTAGTTACAGTAAGAAGCTTCCTCTTGAGCGGACAACTAGATGATAACCAGTCAATGTTCAGGTCACCATTTCTCTGTTTAGCATCAGAGACCTTATCTAACACCACACACATATTCTCCAGATACTGACAGTTAGCACTTGGTGGCCTTTAGCAGCACCCTAAAAGAAGAGGCTTCTTTTAAACGGTTGGGCCAGGCTGGAAGCAGTCAGTCACCCCTGTTAGTTGTAGTTTCAGTGGAGATGATTCTCTCTGATGGAGAACCAAGTGCTCAACTGGAAGGATTTGTCCCCAACTTAAAACATAAAATAAAAACATCTGTAGTTTGCAAATGCTTTGATTTTGTTTTACTGGTTGATTATTTTCTACAAATGTTTGTATTCTATTTATTTAAATGTAATCTGCACTGTGAAAATACCAAAATAATTAACATACACATTTGCGAAAATGTCACAACTCAACGGAAATCTGTGTACCATGCGATGGTCACAAAAAATGGTTTAAGGAAACCAGCGTCCATAAAACATTCCAGAAATGTCAGTTGTTCAGGAACCCGGCATTAACCTTTAAATATGTGTCAGTCTTGGAACATTCTTACACTTGTTTTCACAAACTGGTTTATGGGAAGCAGTTATATGACCAAAGCTACACTGGAGGTTATAGTGAGTGTTTGGAGAGTCTTAGTGGAACTGTCTGTCTGTCTGTCTGTCTGTCTGTCTGTCTGTCTGTCTGTCTGTCTGTCTGTCTGTCTGTCTGTCTGTCTGTCTGACTGTCTGTCTGTCTGTCTGACTGTCTGACTGTCTGTCTGTCTGTCTGTCTGTCTGTCTGTCTGTCTGTCTGTCTTTCTTTCTTTCTTTCTTTCTTTCTTTCTTTCTTTCTTTCTTTCTTTCTTTCTTTCTGTGTATGTGTGTGTGTGTGTGTGTGTGTGTCTCTGTCTGTCTGTCTGTGTGTGTGTGTGTGTGTGTGTGTGTGTGTGCCTCTGTCTGTCTGTGTGTGTGTGTGACTCTGTCTGTGTGTGTGTGTATGTGTGTGTGTGTGTGTGTGCCTCTGTCTGTGTGTGTGTGTGTGTGTGTGTGTGTGTGTGTGTGTGTGTGTGCCTCTGTCTGTGTGTCTGTGTGTGTGTGTGTGTGTGTGTGTGTTTGTGTTTGTGTGTGTGTGTGTGTGTGTGTGTGTGTGTGTGTGTGTGTATGTGTGTGTGTGTGTGTGTGTGTGTGTGTGTGTGTGTGTCTCTGTGTGTGTGTGTGTCTGACAGGTAGGTAGATATATTTAGTTCCTCATCAGGAGCTCACAGCATGAATCTGGGCCTAAGGTCAGACCACAGAGTCCTTGTTGCACAGTCAAAATATTCAAAAGTTTAAAGGCAAAAGCGCTGCTTATACATACAGATTTTGTTTTTTTAGGAGTTGATTTACATTTTCTCACACCTTTAAGATGGAATTAAATTAAATTCAGGTTTGTCCTTTTGCTCATTTGGAAATATCTCCACACATACTTTCAAATTATTACATTTGTACATCACACCAACATCCATGGTTCAATCTTTAGCGGATGCTGGATAAAATACAAGTGAAAATCTGATTAAAAATAAAATAAAAAAAGTGAAGGTACAGCCCAAAAAGTAGAGGGACAAACAGAAAACAGAGAGAAAGAAAGAGAGATTAAGAGAGTGAGAGCGAAAGAGAGGGAGGGAGGAAGAGACATGGAAATTAGCTGGTGAGAGCGTAGCCAGAGGGGAGGATACTCTTGGAGGTGAATTAGCTGGTGAAAGCTTAGCCAGAGGAGAGTATACTCTTGGTGGTGTCAGGCAACACCTGGGTAGCTCCTTCATCATTCTGACAGAAAATCAGTTTGTCTGGCCCGCCCCGCCCCGCCTCTACCCAGCCTCTGCTGAAGATCTGTCCTGATAACCAGTCCTGTTCTCTCTCTCCCTCTGCTTTTTTTTCGTACTCTCTCGTTCTCACTCTCAGAAGAACCCACGGGGTATGATGGTGACGATTACAGAGGTTGCCTCCTGTCCCAATTCATCCACCTGTCCCTCTATCCCTGCAAGGCAACATGTGGATTAATGACATCGTTGGGCCTCCACACACACACACTCACACACACACACACACACACACACACACACACACACACACACACACACACACACACACACACACACACACACACACACACACACACACACACACACACACACACACACACACACACACACACACACTAACACATATAACATACAAACATCACTCACTAACACACACCCCAACCCTCACACATTTTAGTCCATTACTTAAATACACAACACTACCCACCTTCCTTCCTTCCTTCCTTCCTTCCTTCCTTCCTTCCTTCCTTCCTTCCTTCCTTCCTTCCTTCCTTCCTTCCTTCCTTCCTTCCTTCCTTCCTTCCTTCCTTCCTTCCTTCCTTCCTTCCATCCTTCCTCCCTTCCTCCCTTCCTTCCTTCCTTTCTCCCTCCCTTCCTTCCTTCCTTCCATCCTTCCTTCCTTACCCATTGTATCCATTTCTCTACATTTGTTATTAGGTATTTTATCAGGATCCCCATTAGCTGTTGCTATAGCAGCAGCTACTCTTCCTGGGGTCCACACAAAACATGAAACATGACATAATACAGAACATTAATAGACAAGAACAGCTCAAGGACAGAACTACATAGTTTTAAAAAACGGCACACATATCAATACATACACACAAAATATCTAGGTCAAATAGGGGAGAGGCGTTGGGACAAACTCCCACGCCCATTGCTCTCTGCTTTTACCTTTTACATATTGGCTAATGGTGTCTGGTAGAATCTCACTATCTCCTTTATGAATACTCTGCCTATTGAAATACAGAACAAAAAGGACCGCCTTCCCTTTTTCGATCAATCTCTGTGTTTTGTGTACATTTCAGATCTGCCGTGCCGGCTGGTTAGCCCTTTTTGTGGGTCATTGAACACTACCTGTAGTTCACACCACGCTTGGTTAGCTTTCCTGATTGACAGTCCATGACAATATTTACACACAGAGCAACAAATCTCTTCCTACGCTTTGTATCAGCAATGGTGAACATGAGTGGAATAACCCAGTTTGTTCCGTTCGGTCGCGTTGGCAAGCGTAAGACAAACAATGGCCTCATTGCCAAACACTTGATCGTAAAAGAAGTCCTGCTTCCTCGCCGTCACCACCAATAGACGGCTCATCATTTGCGTCCACTCAGGCGGAAGTTACAGACCGAGACAGATGTCAATAGCTTTCCGCCCGACGAAACCTGTCGCTTGACAACGTTTGGTTTGGCGTCACTGACAAACAATTCCCGGGTGATTCGGAGGCCAGATTCAGACACCAAGGTGAGCAGAGATGGTTACAACACCTCTCTTTGTACCAGCTTGACAGAAATAGCAGATGACAGAATGTGTGAGGATTTGATTCTGATATGGGAGGACAAGGTTACTCAGCAACAAGGTTACTCAGAGTGGGCTGGTTGTAGGGCTCGGTAACATGCAACTGAGCTGTCCATCAATTCTTTTTATCCCCTGCTTTTTTAACCTTTATTTTACCAGGAAAATCAATAAAGAACTATTTCTTATTTACAATGACGGCCTAGCAATACCTTCCACATAAAGTAGGTAGCATATTGTTGCTTGTTTGCCACTACTCACTACTGACAATGTACATGTGGTCCTCTGTAGCTCAGCTGGTAGAGCACGGCGCTTGTAACGCCAAGGTAGTGGGTTCGATCCCCGGGACCACCCATACACAAAAATGTATGCACGCATGACTGTAAGTCCCTTTGGATAAAAGCGTCTGCTAAATGGAATATTATTATTATTATTACATTGTGGCCTCTATTCCTTAGGACTAACCAACCACAACAAGGAAGGTTAAAGACATGCTGATGTTTAAAGAGGCCCTAAGGGATTGTTCTCGGGCCAGTTCTCTCAACACCAATCCTAACCTGAAATATCGCTGAATCCAAGAAACATCCAAAAAGGTGTGAATTGTAGAAAGCAACCAACACTGATATGATCAGTGATGGTTAACATGAGTGAAGGCATCTAGCCTTTGCCCCCCCCCCATCGAGAAGAGTTCATTCTGAAGTGTTCATCTCAGTAACAGGAATGCTACGCCTCGCGTGAAGTATCCCCACACTCTCAGCATGGACTACGTAGTATCTTCTCCTGGGTGTATCTCTGGGCTCAGCATGGACTACGTAGTGTCTTCTCCTGGGTGTATCTCTGGGCTCAGCATGGACTACGTAGTATCTTCTCCTGGGTGTATCTCTGGGCTCAGCATGGACTACGTAGTATCTTCTCCTGGGTGTATCTCTGGGCTCAGCATGGACTACGTAGTATCTTCTCCTGGGTGTATCTCTGGGCTCAGCATCAGCATGGTTGCTGAAGAATTGAGGGTATGGAGCAATTGTCAGTAGTTACAAAGATATCGCATCATGCCGATCTGACAGTCACAGGTGTGAGCAAAAGAAGCCGTCAATCTGACAGTCCGTCACCCAGGCATGATATAACACTGTTCCCGGGTGGGGTCGACTCACCTGACACACCCTTCCCCCACCCTCACCCTCTGACATCACTGCCACAGGAGACCATCCATTGGCTGAGCCTGTGCAAGACAGCTTTTTTAACCTCCGGTATGCTCCCTCGCCTTCAGTCAAATTACTACCATACTTTTCCTCACCTTTGAGAAAGACTCTACAATGATTGATTGGTAATGTCTGAGCCAGATGAATGGCTGCCACGGGGCAGGTGGTTACATACGCTCTCCGCATTTGATCTCTCTGACAACTTGAAGCTTTGATGCTGACGACCCCGGCCACTCTTGAGAGTTTGTCTCTTATTTTCCTTTCATACAAGCGTACACAAAACACTAGACTTGAGGAAAAGCCTGACAGCATTCTCTGAATAGCTAGGCAGGATGGCTAAGGATGTTTGAGTGGGGTTCATTAGGGTCACTTTGAAGGGTATCTCTCTCACTAAGCCAGTCTAATAAGCTCTCCTCGGTCATTAGCGGGGTGGATGAGACTTCTGACATTGCCCCACTGAAGAAAGACAACTGCCTGCCTGACATGTTAGCCACATCAAGAGAAGACAAAAGGCTAAGGGCAAGGCTTAACAAGCGTTTGCTGAGAAACTGAGAAATCAAAGTGAAATCTACAACATTAAACAAATTTGGTAACGATAACCTTGCTGGGCCACGTTCAGTTGAAAAACGTTCTCGCGCATTGCAGATAGAACTGCCACAAACACAGCCGACGTGAAATCCAGAGAGACATGTTTATCCTACATAGTAAATTCCTATCTGCAACGTTCCAAAACGTTGCGTCCTGTGGTCAGCTTTCTCACGCAAAATGGCTGCCATGGTATCTCCCAGGTGGGTGCTGCAGCAGGCCGGTAGTGGGTGAGGTGAGTTTCTCCCCATACAATGTCAACTTTAGAAATCCAAATGATTATTATCAAGGTTGAATGGTAAGCACATTGCAGTAGTTGCGATAATGACACCAACCTGTGTTTTGGTTGTGTTGGGGGACTGTGTTGATGTGGTACTGATTATATCATGCGTTGGGGGACTGTGTTGATGTGGTACTGATTATATCATGCGTTGGGGGACTGTGTTGATGTGGTACTGATTATATCATGCGTTGGGGGACTGTGTTGATGTGGTACTGATTATATCATGTGTTGGGGGACTGTGTTGATGTGGTACTGATTATATCATGTGTTGGTAGACTGTGTTGATGTGGTACTGATTATATCATGTGTTGGGGGACTGTGTTGATGTGGTACTGATTATATCATGCGTTGGGGGACTGTGTTGATGTGGTACTGATTATATCGTGCGTTGGGGGACTGTGTTGATGTGGTACTGATTATATTGTGCGTTGGGGGACTGTGTTGATGTGGTACTGATTATATTGTGTGTTGGGGGACTGTGTTGATGTGGTACTGATTATATCATGTGTTGGGGGACTGTGTTGATGTGGTACTGATTATATCATGTGTTGGGGGACTGTGTTGATGTGGTACTGATTATATGTTGACTCCTACATCTCTATTATCCATGTTTGTGTGCCCTTTAATATGTCAACCTACGTCTTGTGATATCATTCGATTTGTCTGCATCTTTAAGATATGACCAAAATGACCGTTTAGACAAAGGGAAATCAGACTAACACATTTATAATACTGTCGAATTATTTTAGAGATCATTTTAATGTCTTCTTTTTTTTTTTTTGCTGATCTTTCTTGCAGTGACCAGAATTGCACTGTGTAAACAAAGCCAACAACCAAAAAAAAAAAAAAAGTCACATATGAGCAATGAAAGCCCACAGAGTAAGGGGATTGGAGGTAAGGTTCAACGATACAGCTTGAAACTACCAACTGCCCCTGCAGTCAAGTAAATCCTTCTGTCTAGCGTGCACGCTGGACTCTAGGGGTGCTTTGTGGGGTGTTTCGAAGCCTAGGGCTAGTGACACGCTAATGTGGAGAGTCCTGACCCCCCTCACCCCTATAACACCCTCTAAAGGGCTAGGGACAACCCCACCCTGGTTTAACCGTAAGACGTTCATGTCCCCGCAGTGCCCAAGGACACGCAGGCTACCACAAAATGAGAATATTTATTGCATTATCACCAGTAGCTCAATATGAAATATGGATGGTTTTATTCATGATTGATTTCTCTTAATTGTTCTGCTTGGTTTCTCAGCTGGAAACATAGATCACACTGCCTCATGGGGGAAATTACTGTAATGTTTCTAGATGTCATCCATGTTGAATACTCCATCATGCGTGGCACACTTTGTGGACTCTAAATACGGTGTGATGTCTGGTGGTCGTAACACAAACAATGGAGATTTAACCGTGATGGATGTCATTTCTGGATGTGACGCCACATCTTTAAAGTAGAAGTGGGTTTTGTAGAAAGGTTATATTAGCAGTGTTGATATAATAAGGATTATAGGAATTTATTCAACAGAAAATGGCAGTTGCACCACCAAATCCAAATTCTTCCTTAATATGTATTTTAATTAAGTTTGGAATGGGGACCTTTAGGAGAGCTATACCACCCAGCTGGGAAAATGGCAACATGGTGGACACCGGACTCTTTGTGCGCTGTTTGGAGAGGACTGTTTATATGTTAGCATAATGGCCAACCTTTCTGGCATCGCATCTCCTTACAGTCCTATGTCCTAACTTGTCCCTCACTGTCTAGCTTATAATTATCGACAATCTTTTCTGGGGTCAAACCTCAACTCCTATTTGCTTCCAATATCACTTTTGTTTTCGTTTTCTGAACCGTGACCTTTACTGTTGACCACACTGTTGTGAGACTCCTTGAAAGTCAACAAGGCGGCCATTTTGAATTTGAGTTCCAATACAAAAGACAACAGGGTCAAAGATTCAGGCAAGATGGAGTGACAGCCAGTGTCTATGCTGGTTCCTGATATTTGCCCTTTGGGTTTCTCCATCGGTGCTGAAGGAGAGTCCCTTGAACGCCCTGGGAAAGAAAATACAGCTCCTGTAACTCAAGCTGGCCCTTGGTCAATAAAGACACACAAGACTGTTTGGCCACACGGACACCTCACAAATATCTTCCACTATGGCCCTCAGACCACATAGGAAATTAGCCCAGCCACAATATTTTCAATAGATTACTAGCAATACCACCTTTTTTTCATCATATCACTGAGACCTTTGCTCAAAGCCAGCCATTCATTTTTTTAGCCTTTATTTTTCCTTCTCATTCCACCATCAAACTAAAGCACGGTGTGGATCTCAGGTTGCTTGTCAGGCCATGTGTTTATATATATATATATATTATTGGTGGATATCAAACAAAAGCAGTGGTACCCAAGTTTAAGTGGTAAATCCATCGTAGTTTTTGAAAATTATTATTATTTTCAACAAAGACAGAAACAATATAGTGTAATAGAAAAAAGTATAATAATAATAATAATAATAATAATAATAATAATAATAATAATAATAATAATAATAATACCAAAAACATTAAAAAATAACACATGAAAGTTTCCACATAGTTGCCCAACGTTCTGTTTAAATACACACCTCACATTTCACCATGCAATAAGATGACATTACTGTATCCCCTAATTTGATAAAGGGGGTAAATAAATAAATAAATAAATAAATAAATAAATCTCGTCAATGTTAAGTGGATGACCGTATAAAACATATCTTCATGAGACGACAATTTTTTATTTATTTTTTTACCTTTATTTAACTAGGCAAGTCAGTTAAGAACAAATTCTTTATTTACAATGACGGCCTACACCGGCCAAACCCGGACGATGCTGGGCCAATTGTGTGCCGCCCTACGGGACTCCCAATCACGGCCGGTTGTGATGCCTGGAATCGAACCAGGGGGTCTGTAGTGACGCCATGAACAGTCCCTAGTAATATACTGTTAGACAGTTCAGATGTGTTGCTTTTTTTGGGCATTTATTATTTATCTATGATTTGTATGCACTTTTTGCACTAGTATGCACTGCTAGTAAATAGTACGATAAATAGTACATCATAGATTTCATTTTCAAATGTCATACGCTATGAACAACCTATTCATGAAAAAAGTTGGTAATAGGGCTTAAATGTTTTTGGGATAATCTACATATACTCACAATCAAACTTTACAATTGACATGCTATAAGAATTCAGCTGCCTTATTACTGAAATCATATTTTAAATAACTAGTGGTCAGAGAAAATCCGACTCATTTCCTGGTGCACTGCTCTCGTTCATTGCTGTCTCTCTCCCCCCTGTGAACGTACCAAAGAGTTGGCTTGGCTAGCGACTCTACTGATTCGTCACGATTTCAACTTTCAAGTTTGTCCCTCTGTGATGATCACAAAGTCGTTTTGTTACACATCTTCGAATTGTGTTCGAGTTTTTTTAAATTATTCAATTCAATATACATCGATGTGTATTTTTCGCAGAAGCCTTTCAGCTTTGCAGCTCTGCAGCTGGTGTGCCTGTGATATACCGTTCCGCCACAAATTGGCGGATTGTCCGATCAGCGAATGACCGTTAAGGCGGGACTCCCGAGCCTCTCATGGCTGCTGATATGTAACGGATAGCCCAGAGTCCTTCGAGGCAAAGATATATCATATTGACCAGATATTTAAGTGACCACTCTAACAATGGAAATACCTGTTCTTTAAAGATGGATGGCAGGCAGGAGGAGGCGAGATCAGGTGGGACCATTCTAGCCAATGAGAGAGCAGTTTCAAGTTTCGAGTTTTATTAGTCAAATGTACAGGATACGCATGGTATACACCATCCAACGAAATGCTTTCTTGCGGGTTCCTTCTCCACAATGCAACAACAATAAGAAATAATACAAGATAAGAATACGAACATAAAGTAAATGGCTCAGTAGAATAGAATAGACATTTTAGCATAAGTATAATACAGGAAGGCACCATTTATAGTCCAATATTTACATGTGTTTTGGGGAAGGGGGGATTGTGGGCAAGTGTTTTAAATTGGGTAATATTTAGCAATAATAATAATAGTCTGATATGTGTGTGTGCGTGTGCGTGTGCGTGTGTGTGTGTGGATGAGTGTAAACAGTGCCTTCAGAAAGTATTCACACCCCCTTGACTTTTTCCATATTTTGTTGTGTTACAGCCTGAATATAAAATGTATTACATTAAGATTTTGTCATTGATCTACACATAATGCTCCATAATGTCAAAAGTGGAATTCTGTTTTTAGAGATTTTTACAAAATCATAAAAAATTAAAAGCGGAAATGTTTTAAGTAAGTTCAGGAGTAAACATTTGCTTAACAAATCACATAATAAGTTGCATGGACTCACTCTGTGTGCAATAATAGTGATTAACATGATTTTGGAATGAGTACTACCCCATCTCTGTACCCCACACATACAATTATCTGTAAGGTCCCTCAGCCGAGTAGTGAATTTCAAGCACAGATTCAATCACAAAGACCAGGGAAGTTTTCCAATGCCTCACAAAGAAGGGCACAGATTGGTGAGAATAAAAAAGCAGACACTGAATATCCCTTTGCGTATGGTGAAGCTATTAATTAGGCTTTCGATCATCACTACAAAGATACAGACATCCTTCTGAACTGAGTTGCCGGAAAGAAAGAAAACCACTCAGGGATTTCACCATGAGGCAGGCAAATGGGGATCTTAAAACAGTTACAGAGTTTAATGACTGTGATAGGAGAAAACTGAGGATGGATCAACAACATTGTAGTTACTCCACAATACTAACCTAAATGACAGAGTGAAAGGGAGGAAGCCAGTAGAGAATTAAAAAATATTCCAAAACATGCATCCTGTTTGCAACAAGGCACTAAAGTAATACTGCAAAAAAAAATTGTCAAAGCAATTCACTTTTTGTCCTGAATGCAAAGTGTTATATTTGGGGAAAATCCAACACAACACATCACTGGGTACCACTCCATATTTTCAAGCATGGTGGTGGCTGTATCATGTTATGGGTATGCTTGTCGTTGCAAGGACTGGGGAGTTTTTCAGGATCAAAAGAAACATTATGTAGCTAAGCGCAGGCAAAATCCTAGAGGAAACCCTGTTTCAGTCTGCTTTCCAACAGACACTGAGAGACATTCACTTTTCAGCAGGACAATAACCCTACAACACAAGGCCAAATCTACACTAGAGTTGCTTTCCAAGATGACGTTGAATGTTCCTGAGTGGCCTAGTTACAATTTTGATTTATTCAGCTTGAAAATCTATGGCAAGACTTGAAATGGCTGTCTAGCAATGATCAACAACCAACTTGACATAGCTTCAAGAAGTTAAAAAATAATAATGGGTAAATATTGCACAATCCAGGTGTGTAAAGCTCTTAGAGATTTACCCCAAAAGACTCACAGCTATAATCGCTGCCAAAGGTGGGGGGTGAATACTTAATAATAATCTAATCAAGATATATTAGTGTTCATCAGTTTAAAAAAAAAAATACATTTTTCTTTCCACCTTGACATTACTGAGTATTTTATGTAGATTGTTGACAAAATAATGTGAATTCAATCCATTTTAACTCCACTTTGTAACCCAACAAAATGTGGAAAAAGTAAAGGGGCGTGAATAGTTTCTGAAGGCACTCTGTGGGTGTGTGTGAGTGAGTGCATGTGTGCTAAGGTGCGGAGAGTCAGTGCAGGTGGTCAGTCCAGTTCAAGTGTTCAGCGGTCTGATGGCTTGATAGAAACTGTCTCTGAGACGGTTGGTATCAGACATCATCCTCCGATACTCTCTTCCCAACGGTAAGGGATTTAACAACTCGTGGCTGCGGTGTGTGGGGTCCTTGATGATGCTGCGGGCCTTCCTCAGGGCCTTCCTCTGGACCTTCCTCAGGGCCTTCCTCAGGGCCTTCCTCAGACACCATCCTGGATGGGTGGGAGCAACGTCCCAGTGATGTACTGGGCCATCTTCACCACCCACTGGAGGGCCTTGCGGTCGTGGACGGAGCAATTCCAGTACCAGGCCATGATGCAACCTGTCAGGACGCTCTCGATGGTGCGGCGGTAGTATTTGGAGAGGACCCGGGGTGGTACGCCCAATTTCTTCAGCTGCCTTAGGAAGTAGAGACACTGTTGCGCCCTCTTGACAAGAGTGGTGGTGTTGTTCGTCCATGACAAGTCCTCGATGATGTGAACTGCTGACTCTCTCTACTGCAGTCATGTTGATATAGACCGGGGTATGTTCCCTCCTCTGCTTCCTGAAGTCAACAATCAACTCCTTTGTTTTGCTGACGTTGAGGGAGAGTTTGTTGTCCTGGCACCACAATGCCAGTTCACTTACCTCCTCCCTATAGGCTGACTCGTCGTTGTTGGTTATCAGGCCTGCAACCGTGGTGTCGTCAGCAAACTTGATGATGGAGTTGGTGTCGTGCAAAGCCACGTAGTCGTATGTGAACAGAGAGTACAGCAGAGGGCTGAGGGCACACCCCTGGGGGGCCTGTGTTTTAAGAGTCTTTGTGGAGGAGATGTTGTTGCCAATCCTCACAGCCTGTGGTCTGCCCGTCAGGAAGTCCAGTCCAGACCCAGGGCTCTGAGCTTGGTATCGAGCTTGGATGGAACAACAGTGTTGAATGCTGAACTGTAGTCAATGAACAGCATTCTCACATAGGTGTACCTCTGGACCAGGTGTGCTACGGCCGTGTGAATAGTGATGGAAATGGCATCTTCCATGGATATGTTGGAGCGGTAGGCAGATTGGAGTGGGTCCAGTGTGCCGGGTATGATGGCCTTGATGTGGGCCATGACCAGCCTCTCAAAGCACTTGATGATGACCGGGGTGAGTAAGATGGCGCGATAGTCATTTGGGCATTTCACCTTGTTTTTCTTGGGCACTGGGATGATGGTGGTCTCCTTGAAGCAGGTGGGGAGTACAGCCTGGGATTGGGACATGTTGAAGATGTCAGAGAAGATGCCCACCGGCTGGTCAGTACACACTCTGAGGACACGGCCAGGGATGCCATCTGGGCCGGCAGCTTTGTGAGTATTCAATCGTTTGAGAGTTTTCCTCACGTCAGCCTCGGGGAGCGAAAGCACCTGGTCGCCCGGAGCAGCAAGTGTCTTCCTGGATGGCTCGGTATTGTCTGCCTCGAAGCGAGCATATAATGTGTTAAGCTCATCTGGGAGGGAGGCTTCATTTTGATTTGTGCTACCGTGTATGGGAATGCCTCACTGTCACTAGCCTTTCCATTTGAATGTTTGAGTCGTGGATACATCCACCAGTGACTGATTTGGAGGTCAATGAGAGAGTGTCGAATTTGGTCAACAACATTTTTTATTGCTAATACATATCATATTTTTGTATTTTAAAAAAATTCTCGAAGAAAACAAACTCAATACACTTTAAATTGGCTAAAACCAAATCGAAACGGTGTAGAAATTATAATGGGCCTAAATAAATAAATAAAAATCGATAGAGGAAACGTTTTAGCAAATTTTGAAGGCAAGGAAATATTTTTAAAAATCATTGCGGCCCTCCGGACATCGTTGAAGACCAAATGCGACCCCCGGGGCAAAATGAGTTTGACACCTCTGGTTTAACCCCTGGTTTAACCCATCATACCCTGTAAACTTAGCCTCGGTGATCCTACTCAGCCATTGATGATTTTTCAGTATCATTAGTGCCTACTGGTACATGTCTGTGGAATGCCTGCGATCTGTTTGAAGCCTGTGCCGGCTGACTGGGCCCGGGGGCACGACTCACCGTGGCAACGACCCCAAGGGTTAACTCAAGCCACCGGCGTCCCATGCCTCCTGCTCCCTGTCGCCCGGGGCTATGGCCCTGGACCGCCGCACGTCACTGTGTGCTTTTCCCAGAACCCTCGCTGCCTGCATAGGCCAGAGTGGACACATCTCACGGTCAGTCAAATCAGTCGCTACCAGTGAGGCTCAGCTGAGGAGGTCAAAGGTCAGATGGAAAAGAATAGAGCAGAGGTCGGTCACTGTTCTGACTTTTTTTTTTAAAGTCTTGAAACTGGTCATCAACTGTTGAAACAGTACTTCCTCAGACCATTGAATAATATACACTGACTGTACAAAATATTAAGAACACCTTCCTAATATTGAGTTGCCCCCAGGGATGCTGACCCATGTTGACACCAATGCTTCCCACAGTTGTGTCAAGTTGGCTGGATGTCCTTTGGGTGGTGGACCATTCTTGATACACACAGGAAACTGTTGAGTGTGAAAAACCCAGCAGCGTTGCAGTTCTTGACACACTTAAACCGGTGCGCCTGGTACCTACTACCATACCCCGTTCAAAGGCAGTTAAATATTTTGTCTTATCTATTCACCCTCTGAATGGCACACATACACAATCCATGTCTCAATTGTCTCAAGGCTTAAAAATCCTTCTTTAACCTGCCTCCTCCCCTTCATCTACACTGATTGAAGTGGATTTAACAGGTGACATCAATAAGGGAACTTCACTTTCACCTGGATTCACCTGGTCAGCCTATGTCATGGAAAGAGCAGGTGTTCTTAATGTTTTGTACACTCAGTGTAGAGCACAACTCAGTACATGGTGCTGATTATTGCTGAGTTTTTCTTTGGTGTAGACAGGACTGCTGTTAAAGCAGAATGCTCTTCTTTCAATGTTGTTCATTTATTTCTTACCTTGATTTAACTAGGTAGGTTGTTGCATTGTGTAGTCAATAGAAGATTGTGGGTCACATGTCTTATGGGATTATGAAAACACATACTGTACTGTACCTAGTGGTTCATGAGTACAGCTAATGTATGTAGACCTGTGGTCAATACGACAAATCTTATTCAGGTCTTCTCTCAAATAAACATTTTAGTCATTACAAAATTGCTTTATGACAGGTAAACAATCTGAAAATCACTCTTAGTTGACTCAATGCTATTCCTAGAAAAGGTGGTTTTATCTTCTGCTAATATGATTTGAAAGAGACCGGATTAATGAAAAGATCCAGATAACGCCCGTTGTAAAAGTTCTGACTGGTGTGTACTCATCTTTTAGTAAACAGAGGCAGAGCTGTTCTCTCTGTCTAAACTTTGCCCAAGGTTTTATGGAAGCTCAATATAACCACTGAGCAATTATGTCATGAGGAGAAAACAAACATTGTTCCATTTTATGACATTGCTTTCATATCCGTCAAAAGGCTTTTAATGTAAACCAATTCTCACAGTGATACAGCTACACTGTGACAGTCACCTAAATTAGTGACGTCACGTACATATCATTATACATTTACAAAGCTAGAAATGTGAGGATACTGCTTGAATTCATTTATCAAATACCAACCAAGAGATAGACAGAAAGCTAAATACCAACCAAGAGATAGACAGAAAGCTAAATACCAACCTAGAGATAGACAGAGAGCTAAATACCAACCTAGAGATAGACAGAGAGCTAAATACCAACCTAGAGATAGACAGAAAGCTAAATACCAACCTAGAGATAGATAGAGAGCTAAATACAAACCTAGAGATAGACAGAGAGCTAAATACCAACCAAGAGATAGACAGAAAGCTAAATACCAACCAAGAGATAGACAGAAAGCTAAATACCAACCTAGAGATAGACAGAGAGCTAAATACCAACCAAGAGATAGACAGAAAGCTAAATACCAACCTAGAGATAGACAGAGAGCTAAATACCAACCTAGAGATTGTTATGAGTTCCATCAACCTTGGTCTTCTCTCCCAGTGTGCACCTTCCAGTTCCTTGGTGTTGTAGAATCGGAGATTGCTTCTGAGTATTTGGGCACAGTGCAGATCGGTCCTAAAACTTCTGCCAAGGCTAAGTGTTAACTGTTGGCCTGTTACATGACTCGCCAGCCTTGTCTCAAGCCTGGCTATCGGCAGTAGATTTGAAGGCCAACTGCTTATGACTGCACTATTCTAGCCTTATGTTGGTTTTTCAGTTCTCGGGCAGTGTAATACACATGTCAAAAGTCAGACAAGGCAACATTGATCCCTAACAATTAGAGCTTTGTCATTAACCATGAAAGCAATGAAAGCTACGCATTGTTTGATCACTTTTGACAGGTCTTGTGACATTTTACAGGTAATTGTAGTGGAATAAACTGCCATTTTCCTGTAACAAACTAGTCACTACACGGTTAGGTTCTTAATCAGTCTAGTTTTTCAAAAACGACATTTGGTGTAAGGTAATATGTAAATGTTTTTTTGGTTCCCCTTGAATGCCACTGTGATGTTAAGTGTTGCTTGGCAAATAACAGTTGTAACAGTGTATTACAAAGCCTTACAGCTCAATAATCTCACACAATCAATGCTGAGCTTCAGAGCGCAGAAGTGGACAATCAACTGACTGCTCAATTATTTAGACCCCATCCCTTCCCCTCGGTCCTGATGGAGTTCTGCCTAATCTCCCAACGTTCCCTATGGAATTCCAAACGGACACTCCCGAATACCATTCCGACTGTCATAAGAATGACAGGCCTAATAAAGTTTCCGATGACAGAGGGAATGTAAATGAGTTGATATTAGTAGGAGGTGACCCCTGGTGTTCCACACATGTCACGTAATTGACCTGATGACCGGTGACAACGCCCCAAAGATATGAGGGTGGACCTCTGCCATCGTCATCTATAATTTGATGCCATCTCATAAACTTTAAATCTGCGACGTGTCAGAAGGTCGCCACGTCCATGATCGCTCCATATTACTTGCATTATGCCTCATAACGCAGTATGATACTTGTCGATTTGTGGAGATGAGGGCATTGACCTCTCTGAATCCCATGGTAACAGACGGTGTCAGTCATTCACCACTGAAACTCTAGAAAAGGTTTCCTGTGAAGATTTCAGACGGCATCCATTGAATAACTGTAGATGATCAATCCCACTCAAGGACATTCATAAGGCTCATTTCTTCAATGCATTTCTCATTCATATTTAATTCCAGACATCACCGTCAAACCCAGTCCTGCTGGACAGTTATTGGCACTGCGTTCTAAACCATTTAAATAACTGAGCCATCACTACGAACTTGGTTTCTCACTACAGTCATCCAGAGCATAAGGAGGTGACTCTCCAAAACAAAACTATGACTGCATTTACACAGACAGTCCAATTCTGATCTTTTGCCACTAATTGGTCTTTTGACCGATCAGATCTTCTGCCAATAATTGGGCAAAATATTAGAATTGGGCTGCCTGGGGTAGAACGCAGCCTAAGTGTCTAACAATAGAATCCAGATGTGAGCGAATAGGAGAAACTCGCTTGTTTGAAAGCAATGTATATCCTTTGTTGACAATGGGTTTAAAGCATTGCATTGATGGTTCAGGCGTGCTGTCCCTCTTCAAAACGATTAACCTACACGATTACGAACTAATCAAAATGGCTCCAACCACATCCAATTAACACAAGTCTAGTTAGTTTAAGTGCTCATTTCAAACCATTTAAAGGTTTGTATTTCACCCATCCCTAGTATTGGATAATCATGCTCTGAAGGGCTCCGTTGGGAAATGGCACATTCTGTGAAAGTGCTGAGGTTAATAGTAGCATTGGCAAAATGGGCCTTTTGTTTGCGTGCCAGGTTAAAGAAGATGGATGCTGTGATTTAAGGGCTAGTGCCATTAAACCTAGCCAGAATGACCTCTAGTTTGGGCTCCTGAATGGAAAGAATTACCTAGCGAAGAAGTCAATCCACTTTACGTTAGCTGTGTTTAGTATTCCTGTCAATAATGCACTTCAAATCATCATATGTGGCCTACCTCAAATTGCAGTTATTTTCCATACTCCATCCCTTTTTGTCATTTTTGCAGACAATGATGTACCTAGCCATACAATAGATATATTACATCTAACGTGAAACTAGTTAATGGCATGTCATACTGCTGAACCATGCACATATCCGTTGGGAACAGTTACAGTAGTTCTGTTCGTTATATATATAATATCTGCAGCCTCCTTTACGAGTTACTTCCCATTGTCCATCTGATCCCCCTGTTCCCAAAAGCTCAACCCTGATTCAAAACACAAAGCATGTCACATCATAGGTGTTCTGTTGTTTCATAATTAGTCGCTGCTCCAGTTTGTGCCCTGTAGTTGCTTAGTAATTCATAAAAAATACACAATTTCAGCTCACACAGCTCAGACAAGCTCCACCACCAGGTCACAACTACCAGCTGCTGACAAACATGTTTCAGGCCTACCTGGTATAATTGAATCGCATGTATACGAACAGGGTCAGGGGTCAGAACAGTGAAACCATTGCTAGTGTTCTAGTACTCTGGTAACATAGCTGCAGACAGGTGACTGCCATCTTTAATGTTTATGACAGATCTCCCCTTCCCCTACCTCTGCTGATGTCACCAGGGCCCTGGTGTTATTAATAAATCATGCATGGCAGCGGGAGCTTGGGTTTCAACGCGAGTTCATTCCTAAAATAATCCACCGCTTTAAATGATCTCAGCAGAGAGAGAGAGAGAGCACACTTTCTAAAACAATAAACTAATCAACGTCGGAAACCGAGGAAACAACTCGCCTTACATGGCATGGAAGGGCCAATCGGGCCTCACGCATTGACAGACAGTCTAATGGGCATTGGCGGTTGGTCCTCTTCTAACTGGTGAGTGTGAGGTACATCGAGAAACAGTTAGGGATGGATCCTAGCCTGACACAGTATGTATTTATGGGTTAGAGATAAATCATTGACTCAATGTCAATGGGAGATTTGGATGGAAATATGAGTTTCTCGCACAGATCTGAGATTATGATTCATCTTAATAGTCAGTGTCATCCCTACCAGATCAGATTAGAATATGATCTAAATATTACATAGAGGAAATTCTCACTTTACTCAGAGACTTAGTCTAGTCTTGGTCATTTTGACTAAAATATCAATTAAGTCACATTTTTGTCATTTGAATAATGATTTAGTATAGTAAAAATGACAAAAACAGCGGGTCATTTTAGTCAACTAAATGCCCGTTCAATTTAGTCACATCACATTTGTATTGCCTCATTAACCTATAGTAAACATAAATCGCTGACTTCCATGTGAACAAACATACATAGCCTTGTCCTACCAACATATTGTTCTGCATAACATCCTATTCTCTTCCCAACAGCAGAAATATAAAAAAATATATGGGAATATGATATTATATAAGGATTATCTGGCTGTGTAAATTCCTAATTCCACCTACATAGAAAATTATGAGACATAGAGAGAGAGAGGGAGGGAGGAGGAGGGGGGGAGATAGAGAGAGAGAGAGAGAGGAAAGAGAGAGAGAGAGAGGAAGAGAGAGAGAGAGAGAGAGAGGAAAGAGAGAGAGAGAGAGAGAGAGAGAGAGAGAGAGAGAGAGAGAGAGAGAGAGAGACAGAGAGAGAGAGAGAGAGAGAGAGAGAGAGAGAAGAGAGAGAGAGAGAGAGAGGAAAGAGAGAGAGAGAGAGAGAGAGAGAGAGAGAGAGAGAGAGAGAGAGAGAGAGAGAGGGGAGAAGAGAGAGAGAGAGAGAAGAGGAGAGAGAAGAGAGAGAGGAAGAGAGAGAGTTATAGAGAGAGAGAAGAGAG
>NW_028165764.1:0-48416 GCF_964263955.1 Coregonus lavaretus
TCCGCTCCTGCTCTTTCTCCTGTTGATGTTGTCTCACAACAGTCCAGAGTGCAGACATGTCTCTTTCCCCCTCCAGCTCTCCGGGTCTGGTTGAGGGGGTGTTGTTTTGTTGTCATAGTAACTTCACTCTGCCTGGCAGGGAGCAGGGTGAATATGCAGTAGTCATTGTAGTAACTTCACTCTGCCTTGCAGGGAGCAGTGTCAGGATACTGATGTGGATGTGGTGTAGGAATCAAGCGCAGGACACAGAAGCTTTGTCTAACCAGACTTTACTAGACGACAAAAAATAACAAAACGGGCCTCAACAAACCCGGAGGCGAACGATTACGCAACAGTGCGTAAAACACCAAAATAATGATAGCGCACGAAAACAGTGCGACGGTCCTAAACAAGCAGTAGGCAAAAGGACAGCACCAAAAGACAGGCGGAACAATTACACACAACACACGACTAACAAACGAGAAACTTATAGGATACATAATTAACACTAAAAGGAAACAGGTGTACAAAGAAGACAAAACCAAACAAACATCGATAACATACAACGGTGGTAGCTAGTACTCCGGGGACGACGACCGCCGATGCCTGCCCGAGCAAGGAGGAGGAGCAGCCTCGGCCGAAACCGTGACAGTACCCCCCCCTTGACGCGCGGCTCCAGCTGTGCGCCGACCCCGGCCTCGGGGACGACCAGGAGGACGCGGAGCAGGGCGCGTGGGATGACCACGGTGGAACTCAGTCAGGAGAGACGGGTCTAAGATGTCCCTCCTCGGCACCCAGCACCGTTCTTCCGGGCCGTACCCCTCCCACTCCACGAGATATTGGAGACCCCCCATCCGACGTCTCGAATCCAAGATGGACCGAACTGTGTACGCCAGGGCCCCCTCGATGTCCAGTGGGGGCGGAGGAGTCTCTCCAATCTCACAGTCCTGGAGTGGACCAGCTACCACCGGCCTGAGAAGAGACACATGGAACGAGGGGTTAACGTGATAATCAATAGGCAGTTGTAACCTGTAACACACCTCGTTCAGTCTCCTCAGGACTTTAAAAGGCCCCACAAACTGCCGACCCAGCTTCCGGCAGGGCAGGCGGAGGGGAAGGTTTCTGGTCGAGAGCCAGACTCGATCTCCAGGTGCGTACACCGGACCCTCACTGCGGTGGAGATCGGCGCTCGCCTTTTGTCGACGGATGGCCCGCTGCAGATGGACGTGTGCAGCGTTCCACGTCTCCTCCGAGCGCCGCACCCACTCATCCACCGCAGGGGCTTCGATCTGGCTCTGATGCCATGGTGCCAGAACCGGCTGGTACCCCAACACACATTGGAAAGGGTTTAGGTTGGTGGAGGAGTGGCGGAGAGAGTTCTGTGCCATCTCTGCCCAGGGGATATACCTCGCCCACTCCTCCGGCCGGCCCTGGCAATACGACCTCAGAAACCTACCCACATCCTGCTTCACTCGTTCTACCTGCCCATTACTCTCTGGGTGGTACCCCGAGGTAAGGCTCACCGAGACCCCCAAACGCTCCATGAACGCCCTCCAGACTCTAGAGGTGAACTGGGGACCTCGATCAGACACTATATCCTCGGGTACCCCGTAGTGCCGAAAGACGTGGGTGAATAGTGCCTCAGCGGTCTGTAGGGCAGTAGGGAGACCCGGCATTGGGAGGAGACGACAGGCCTTAGAGAACCGATCCACAACGACCAGTATAGTGGTATTTCCCTGAGAGGGGGGAAGGTCTGTAACAAAATCTACCGAGAGGTGAGACCATGGTCGTTGTGGAATGGGCAGGGGTTGTAACTTCCCCCTGGGCAGGTGTCTAGGCGCCTTACACTGGGCGCACACCGAGCAGGAGGAGACATAAACCCTCACATCCCTGGCTAACGTTGGCCACCAGTACCTAGCGCTAAGACAGTGCACTGTCCAGCCAATACCTGGATGTCCAGAGGAGGGGGACGTGTGAGCCCAATAAATCAGTCGATCCCGAACCTCGAGCGGAACGTGCGTCCGACCCACAGGACACTGTGGAGGACTAGGGTCGGTACGCAACGCCCACTCGATTTCCGCATCGACCTCCCACACTACCGGTGCCACCAGACATGACTCCGGCTGTATGGGAGTGGGCTCAATGGACCTCTCCTCTGTGTCATACCGCCGGGACAGGGCGTCTGCCTTACCGTTCTGGGACCCAGGGATGTACGTGATTTTAAATACGAACCGGGCTAGAAACATGTTCCACCGAGCCTGACGAGGGTTCAATCTCCTAGCTGCCCGGATGTACTCCAGGTTACGGTGGTCAGTCAAAATGAGAAAAGGGTGTTGAGCCCCCTCAAGCCAATGCCTCCACACCTTTAGGGCCTGTACCACGGCTAACAGCTCCCTGTCCCCTACGTCATAATTTCGCTCCGCTGGGCTGAGCTTCTTGGAGTAAAAAGCACAGGGGCGGCGTTTAGGTGGCGTGCCGGACCGTTGCGATAGTACGGCCCCAATACCGGCCTCTGACGCTTCCACCTCTACCTGAAATGGTAAAGCGGGGTCCGGATATGCCAGCACCGGAGCCGAAGTAAACAGGTCCTTCAGTCTCCCAAAAGCCCTGTCCGCCTCAGCTGACCACTGCAAACGCACCGGACCCCCCTTCAGAAGAGACGTTATGGGAGCTGCCACCTGTCCAAAACCCTGGATAAACCTCCGGTAGTAATTTGCAAAACTCAAGAACTGCTGCACCTCTTTAACCGTGGTTGGGGTTTGCCAATTACGCATGGCTGACACACGGTCAACCTCCATCTTCACCCCTGACGCGGACAACTGATAACCCAAAAAGGAGATAGACTCCTGGAAAAACAGACATTTCTCTGCCTTGACATACAAGTTGTGCTCCAACAGCCTCCTCAACACTCGGCGCACCAGAGCTACATGCTCGGCTCGGGTAGACGAGTACACTAAAATGTCGTCAATGTACATGACCACACCTTGCCCCTGCATGTCCCGGAAGATCTCATCCACAAAGGATTGGAAGACTGAAGGAGCATTTATGGCATGACGAGATACTCGTAATGACCCGAGGTGGTACTAAACGCTGTCTTCCATTCATCGCCCTCCCTAATGCGCACCAAGTTGTAGGCGCTCCTGAGATCCAGTTTTGTGAAGAAACGCGCTCCGTGTAATGATTCCGTCATAGTCGCAATCAGAGGGAGTGGATAACTGTATTTCACAGTGATCTGATTGAGACTACGGTAATCAATACACGGGCGTAATCCTCCATCCTTTTTCTTCACAAAAAATAAGCTTGAGGACGCAGGGGAAGTGGAGGACCGTATATATCCTTGTCTCAGAGACTCGGCTATGTATGTCTCCATAGACACCTTCTCCTCTTGAGACAGAGGATACACATGGCTTCGCGGAAGCGCTGCTCCTGCCTGGAGGTCTATCGCACAATCCCCCTGTCTATGAGGAGGCAACCGCGTCGCCCTCGTCTTGCTAAACACGAGTGCTACTTCCTCATACTCAGGGGAAATGTGCATTGCAGGCACCTGGTTCAGCCTCTCCACCGAGGTCGCCCCCACGGAAACACCTAGACATCGCCCCACACACTGGGCAGACCACTCCTTAAGAGCCCTCTGTTGCCACGAAATGGAGGGATTATGGGTAATCAACCAAGGAAGCCCCAGCACCACTGGATACGCAGGAGAGTCGATCAGATATAACTGAATAGTTTCCTCATGACCCCCCTGCGTACTCATCCTAAGTGGTGCTGTAACCTCCCTAATCAACCCCGATCCCAACGGGCGGCTATCTAGGTCATGAACAGGGAAGGGAGCATCAACTGGAAGGAGGGGAATCCCTAACTTTTTGATCAACAAAATTCCCAGCTGCGCCTGAATCTACCAGCGCCTTATGCTGGGAATGAGGTGCAACCTGTGGAAATCTTACAGGTATACATAAGTGCACAACAGAGAGCTCTGGGTAAGTGGGGCGCCTACTCACCTGGAAGGGCTCCCCAGTGCGTGGCCTGTTGTCCCGTGCCCCTGGAGACCCTCCCCAGCACCTAGCCGCAGTGTGCCCTCCACGGCCACAGTTGGTGCAGGGGACGGCCCCCCTTCGGGCTCCGTCTCCTCCTCTCTCTAGCGTCAGCACCCCCGAGCTCCATAGGGCTCGACTCGGAGGTGCTGGAGGATGGAATGGACGGCCCCCACTCGGGACATCCACGGGTGGCCAGCAGGGTGTCAAGACGGATGGACATGTCCACCAACTGGTCGAACGTGAGGTTGGTGTCCCTGCAGGCCAACTCTCAGCGGACGTCCTCCCATAGACTGCATCGAAAGTGGTCGATGAGGGCCCGTTCATTCCACCCTGCATCTGCCGCTAGAGTCCGGAAATCCAGGGCGAACTCCTGTGCGCTCCTCTTCCCCTGTCGGAGGTAGAATAGACGCTCCCCCGCCACTTTCCCCTCAGGTGGATGGTCGAACACGGCCCTGAAGCGGCGGGAGAACTCCGCATAGGTGATGGTGGCGGCGTCTATCCCCCTCCATTCGGCGTTGGCCCACTCCAACGCCTTGCCGATGAGACAGGAGATGAGGGCGGAAACGCTCTCGTGTCCCGAGGGCGCCGGGTGTACGGTGGCCAGGTAGAGCTCCACCTGCAGGAGGAACCCCTGACACCCGGCAGCGGTGCCGTCATACGCCCTCGGGAGCGAGAGCCGAATCCCACTGGATTCCGGAGCTTGGATGGGAGGACTGACCGACGGTGGTGGTAAGGTAGGTGGAGGTGTGGGTACCCCTCTGGTCTCCCATCGGTGTAGAGTGTTTATCACGTCCTGCAGGGCGGTCCCGAGTCGATGGATCCTATCGTCCTGCCCGCGGACGCGCTCCTCCAAAGACTCGGGCGCTGCTGCTGCTCCTGCTGACTCCATTAGAAGGTGTGTAATTCTGTCAGGATGCTGATGTGGATGTGGTGTAGGAATCAAGCGCAGGACACAGAAGCTTCGTCTAACCAGACTTTACTAGACGACAAAAAATAACAAAACGGGCCTCAACAAACCCGGAGGCGAACGATTACGCAACAGTGCGTAAAACACCAAAATACTGATAGCGCACGAAAACAGTGTGACGGTCCTAAACAAGCAGTAGGCAAAAGGACAGCACCAAAAGACAGGCGGAACAATTACACACAACACACGACTAACAAACGAGAAACTTATAGGATACATAATTAACACTAAAAGGAAACAGGTGTACAAAGAAGACAAAACCAAACAAACATCGAAAACATACAACGGTGGCAGCTAGTACTCCGGGGACGACGACCGCCGAAGCCTGCCCGAGCAAGGAGGAGGAGCAGCCTCGGCCGAAACCGTGACAAGCAGAGGGAATATGCAGTAGTCATAGTAACTTCACTCTGCCTGGCAGGGAGCAGGGTGAATATGCAGTAGTCATAGTAACTTCACTCTGCCTGGCAGGGAGCAGGGTGAATATGCAGTAGTCATAGTAACTTAATTTTCCTGGCAGTGAGCAGGGTGAATATGCAGTAGTCATTGTGCAGATGTAATTAATGATGATGTGGAAGTGATGATAATGATTATGTGTGTGTCCCAAATTGCACCCTATTCCCTATATAGTGCACTACTTTGGACCAGAGCCCTATGGACCCTGGTCAGAAATAGTGCACATGGAGAATAGGGTGCCATTTGAGACGCAACCACAACCTCCCCCTAATCTTTTGTGTGCTGGCTTCTGCCACAGTTACAGTGGCCATTGTCGCAGCTTCACATAGCTGGCAGAGTGCAGGTGTGATTGATGAACAGATATAAGTGATGATGATGCCTAGGCTGGCTGTTGGCCTTTCTACCTAAGGGTCCTCCATCAGCCTGATAAATACCCTCTCATTATCTGGGCAGAGGCTCAGAGCAGGAAGGCAGGGTGCAGGTACACTAGACTCAGTGCTTGGCTTCTACTTAGGTAATTAGGGACCATGATTCATTTAGGTTGGCCAGTCTCCCGTAGCGTTTTGATATGGCCTTCTGATAGGCATACAGTAAGTATAGCAGGCGCATAGCAGACTGACACTGGTATTTGTCTTGTGGATGAGTTGTGTAATGGATTGTCATGGAAACTGATTTTGTTCTATTAGTCTGAATAAAGTGACATCCACTCCACCTAGCTTGCATCTTAAATGTCACACTATCCCCTAGTGCGCTACTTTTGACCAAGCCCATATGGCTTTGTGAATAAGGTGCTATTTGGGACAAAATTTTAGACTTTGCATATTCCATTAGTTCTGCAGTGTCAAGCTCCTGGTCAGTGATGGTTAATGGTCGGTTCTGTAGTCATTATCATTACAAAAAACACCAAACTGAATCTCAAGAGACATGTCATTAAATAATACTTGTGTTTATTAGACATTTTACACATTCTATCACATTCAAAGGTCGTGGGTCAATGGGGTCAATCCAAAGCATAACCTACAGTATGTTCAGGATCACTGAAGTATGATCTATTAGACTAGTTTTAAACATGTATAAAGACGGTGTCCTTTATAGCCCTTGATTAATATATGGGTGATCATAACTTGCCAAAGAGTGTAAACAGCGTTTGAAAAGAGCAGAAAACACAGTGTTTAACTTCCATCTCACCAACATAAACAGAAGACTTGGAGCTTAATGTTCCCTAAAATGAAGACGCTTCATCCAGTCGACTAGTTTTATTATTCTAGCTGACAGTGCATCGCTCATTTACAACACTAAGAGATGTTGCAGAGTCCATCTGACAGTGCATTGCTCATTTACAACGCTAAGAGATGTTGCAGAGTCCATCTGACAGTGCATTGCTCATTTACAACGCTAAGAGATGTTGCAGAGTCCATCTGACAGTGCATCGCTCATTTACAACACTAAGAGATGTTGCAGAGTCCATTCCTGTTTTTGTTTTTTTGTGCAGCTCTTTTCAATGAAGTAAAGCTACATACGTTTTCAAGAAAGTACGCGCCTAGCATTTGTTTAACTGAGTCACTGGGATGTGCTGGGACATTTTCTGGAGACAATTAGCTGTTTCTGACTGATGTCCATTAAGCATTAAAATACTGAAAAATAAAAGATTTAGTTCAGTGTGCTGGTGTTTTATATTAGTCAAACATTCAGTTTGTCAGTGTTTTATACCAGTCAAGCACTCCAAACAACAACAATTTCAAAACTGTAGTCTCAAAACCCTTCAATGGTGATCAACTAAACTAGTGTATTTGCTTTTGAGTTTATAACGGCTGACATTATATGTTGATTGATGTTTGAAAATGAATGTTACAGTGCCTTGCAAAAGTATTCATCCCCCTTGGCGGTTTTCCTATTTTATTGCCTTACAACCTTTAATTTAAATGGATTTTATTTGGATTTCATGTCATGGACATACACAAAATAGTCCAAATTGGTGAAGTGAAAATAAAAAAATAAGTTGTTTCAAAATATTTGAAATAAATAAATAACGGGAAAGTGGTGTGTGCATTTGTATTCACCCCCTTTGCTATGAAGCCCCTAAATAAGATCTAGTGCAACCAATTACCTTCAGAAGTCACATAATTAGTTAAATAAAGTCCACCTGTGTGCAATCTAAGTGTCACATGATCTGTCACATGATCTCAGTATATATACACCTGTTCTGAAAAGCCCCAGAGTCTGCAACACCACTAAGCAAGGGGCACCACCAAGCAAGCGGCACCATGAAGACCAAGGAGCTCTCCAAACAGGTCACGGACAAAGTTGTGGAGAAGTACAGATCAGGGTTGGGTTATAAAAAAATATCCGAAACTTTGAACATCCCATGGAGCACAATTAAATCCATTATTAAAGAATAGAAAGAATATGGCACCACAACAAACCTGCCAAGAGAGGGCCGCCCACCAAAACTCACAGACCAGGCAAGGAGGGCATTAATCAGAGAGGCAACAAAGAGACCAAAGATAACCCTGAAGGAGCTGCAAAGCTCCACAGCGGAGATTGGAGTATCTGTCCATAGGACCACTTTAAGCCGTACACTCCACAGAGCTGGGCTTTACGGAAGAGTGGCCAGAAAAAAGCCATTGCTTAAAGAAAAAAATAAGCAAACACGTTTGGTGTTCGCCAGAAGGCATGTGGGAGACTCCCCAAACATATGGAAGAAGGTACTCTGGTCAGATGAGACTAAAATTGAGCTTTTTGGCCATCAAGGAAAACGCTATGTCTGGCGCAAACCCAACACCTCTCATCACCCCGAGAACACCATCCCCACAGTGAAGCATGGTGGTGGCAGGCAGCATCATGCTGTGGGGATGTTTTTCATCGGCAGGGACTGGGAAACTGGTCAGAATTGAAGGAATGATGGATGGCGCTAAATACAGGGAAATTATTGAGGGAAACCTGTTTCAGTCTTCCAGAGATTTGAGACTGGGACGGAGGTTCACCTTCCAGCAGGACAATGACCCTAAGCATACTGCTAAAGCAACACTTGAGTAGTTTAAGGTTTAAGGGATGGTGATGGCCGCGATGCAGCATACATGAGGTGATTGAAATGTTCTTGTTTTCAATCATTAATGGGTGGAAAACATGTTATCTCTCTCCTGCTGCTGTCAGCCCTTCAAGCACAATGACAAATTACAGATTTGATGACCTAATGATATTGTCACCAACTCAGTAATGAGGCCTGTCCAGCAGTGCAGTGGCAGTGTGGGGACTGGGGCTGGAGCTGGTGGCAGTGTGGGGACTGGGGCTGGAGCTGGTGGCAGTTTGGGGACTGGGGCTGGAGCTGGTGGCAGTGTGGGGACTGGGGCTGGAGCTGGTGGCAGTGTGGGGACTGGGGCTGGAGCTGGTGGCAGTGTGGGGACTGGAGCTGGTGGCAGTGGGGGACTGGAGCTGGTGGCAGTGTGGGGACTGGGGCTGGTGGCAGTGGGGGACTGGAGCTGGTGGTAGTGGGGGACTGGAGCTGGTGGCAGTGTGGGGACTGGGGCTGGTGGCAGTGTGGGGACTGGAGCTGGTGGCAGTGTGGGGACTGGAGCTGAAGCTGGTGGCAGTGTGGGGACTGGGGCTGGAGCTGGTGGCAGTGTGGGGACTGGAGCTGGTGGCAGTGTGGGGACTGGAGCTGAAGCTGGTGGCAGTGTGGGGACTGGAGCTGGTGGCAGTGTGGGGACTGGAGCTGGTGGCAGTGTGGGGACTGGAGCTGGAGCTAGTGGCAGTGTGGGGACTGGGGCTGGAGCTGGTGGCAGTGTGGGGACTGGAGCTGGTGGCAGTGTGGAGACTGGAGCTGGTGGCAGTGTGGGGACTGGAGCTGAAGCTGGTGGCAGTGTGGGGACTGGAGCTGGTGGCAGTGTGGGGACTGGAGCTGGTGGCAGTGTGGGGACTGGAGCTGAAGCTGGTGGCAGTGTGGGGACTGGAGCTGGTGGCAGTGTGGGGACTGGAGCTGGTGGCAGTGTGGGGACTGGAGCTGGTGGCAGTGTGGGGACTGGAGCTGGTGGCAGTGTGGGGACTGGAGCTGAAGCTGGTGGCAGTGTGGGGACTGGAGCTGGTGGCAGTGTGGGGACTGGAGCTGGTGGCAGTGTGGGGACTGGGGCAGTGTGGGGCTTCACTTTTCTTTGAATCACCTTAGGGAGTCAGTGGTAGTCAGTGGTAGTCAATGGGAGTCAGTGGGAGTCAATGGGAGTCAAGGTAACAGTGCAGAGCCAGTGGAACATCAATAGATACATAACATGTGCAGTACATATGAATACGTGCATGAACGTGCAGCACAGCCAAATGGATTATGCCAGCACAAATCATTATTTTAGCTTATAATTGGTTGACGTTTTAGACATTTTCATGTATTTATTTATATTAAACAATAATATTTTCCTTTGCTAGCGTAGTAGATAAGTCATAAACCTTCACCTGACTGCATTACATGTGACTGTCCCTGAACGCCTGAAAGTGCATGGGAATAATTTGGCAAAGGGCCATTTTGTTCAATCAGGAGAGGTTGGTAAACAGCTAGCTAACACCTCTTGAAATATTCACAAAATGTCCAATTAGGGCTGAAATTAACCTCTCTCGTTTGTCAGTGACTCATTTTGGAGTGGGGGGATCGCACGCCACCCTTCCTTCAAGGATGCGCCACTTTTAATGACTAATTAATCAAATCTTGGCTCTTTTACAACTCGTACGGCTACCAAGGCAAACTAATCTGCCTCCATTGGGGGATTGGTGCAAGGCAGGGTGGAGAGAGAGCTTCTAGAGGAGCGGCCGGCCTGCAGGTCTAATCAATCATTAATAGGTGATTCATACAAGGGACAGAGCTCGGCTGACCACGCAGGGGAATCTCAGGAGCTCCATTCTGAAACAAAAGAAAGGAAGATGATATTAATGGGTCATGGTTCACGTCCCAAATGGCACCCTATTCCCTATATAGTGTTCATTATACAGTTCACTAGACAGTTTTCTATTTTGTGTTTCAGCTTGAATCCTCGACACAGAAGGTGCATATAGAGAGCGGACATACTATAGCAGTTTTACATGAGTTTTACGAACGTTCCTGTGTCCGTACTAGCAGCGCATCTAAATAAGGTATGCGTTATAATGGATTCATGATCCTTGACAGGGAAGGTGCATATAGAGAGCGGACATACTATAGCAGTATGACTCATAGGAATCTCCAAGGAACTCAAGGGAACCGGACACCTAATCTACAGTTTTTGATCAAGGTCATTAAAAACAAATTGCAGAATTAATCACAAAAAGAAAGTGAGTAATATAATATTATCAGAAAAGCCAATATACCAAATCATATAAATAATAGGTTCCTTGATATCAATCTACCTACATTGTACACAGAGCATTAAATCAACTAACACAGAAGACAAAAATGACTGAAGAATAAATTTGACTTTTGAAAATGACTCTTTGGAAAATAAAATGTCTACTGTCTATACACGTACTATTTTCATTATCCTCTTTCTTTAAGGTCTGCCTAAACAAAATGATGGATTTCTTTGTGATGGTGTATATTAAATGGATTTATTAGATGGTTTAAAAACGGTCCAGAGGTCCAGAGCCCCAAGAGGCCAGTCAATGCTAGTGTTAAAATGTTCAATTTTGTCTCAGTGTTTTGGAAACAGAATAATTCAAGTAGCAACCTCTGTTACTACAAGAGAAGAAGAACTGTGGCATACGCTTAATGACATGCTTTGAAGATTCCGTCACAAAAGTTGGAATTCTTTTCAGGAACTAGCCAACATTTGTGTAAACTGTTGGGAGTGCAATTTCTTCTTAAACAACATAGCAATTTTGTGACCTATGATATTTTGTACATCTTGAATCTGCCTGAACATTCTCACATACAGTGCCTTAATAAAGTATTCACACCCCTTGCCTTTTTCACATTTTGTTGTGTTACAAAGTGGGATTAAAATGGATTAGATTTTTTTTAAATGGTCAACAATTTACACGGAATAAAAAAAAAACACCAATATATATTGATTAGATAAGTATTCAACCCCCTGAGTCAATACATGTTAGAATCACCTATGGCAGAAATTACAGCTGTGAGTCTTTCTGGGTAAGTCTCTAAGAGCTTTGCAAACCTGGATTGTGCAATATTTGCTCATTATTCTTTTAAAAATTCTTCAATCTCTGTGAAGTTGATTGTTGATCATTGCTAGACAACCATTTTCAAGTCTTGCCATAGATTTTCAAGCTGATTTAAATCAGGCCACTCAGGAACATTCAATGTTGCCTTGGTAGGCAACTCCAGTGTATAGTTGGCCTTGTGTTTTAGGTAATTGTCCTGTTGGAAGGTGAATTTGTCTCCCAGTGTCTGTTAGAAAGCAGACTGAACCAAGTCCCCCCCCCCCCCCCCCCCAAAAAAAAACCTCCCTAGTTGTTGCCGATGACAAGCATACCCATAACATGATGCAGCCACCACCATGTTTGAAAATATGAAGTGTGGTACTCAGGGATGTGTAGTGTTGGATTTGCCACTAACATAATGCTTCATATTCAGGACAAAAAGTTAATTTCTTTGCCACATTTTGCAGTATTTCTTTAGTGGCTTATTGCAAACAGGATGCATCTTTTGGAATAGTGTTAATCTGTACAGGCTTCCTTCTTTTCACTCTGTCATTTATGTTAGTATTGTGGTGTAACTATAATGTTGTTGATCCATCCTCAGTTATCTCCTATCACAGACATTAAACATTAAACTGGTGAAATCGCTGAGCGGTTTCCTTCCTCTCCGGCAACTGAGTTAGGAAGGGCACCTGTATCTTTGTAGTGACTATATGTATTGATACACCATCCAAAGTGTAATTAATAACTTCACCATGCTCAAAGGGATATTCAATGTGTTCTTTTTTTTTTACCCATCTACCAATAGGAGAATTGTGAATAATGATGAGAGAGAAAGTTGCAGACACACAAATATCATACTCCCCCAAAAATGTTAACCTCCCATATTATTGTAATGGTGAGAGGTTAGCGTTTCTGGGGGTATGATATTTGTGCATCTATAACTTTCTCACTCATCATTATTCACGATTCATTCAGGATTATCCGTAACCATGGTATCATCCACATTCATGAAGAAGTGTTTAGAAACATTTTCTATTCTTATTTAAAATAAAAGTGACTCCAAAATGACACAACACGTTATTTATCATTAATTTCTATTGGGCAAAAAATTATCTGAAACACATCCAAAACAAACAGCAAATGCATCCAACAAGTTTGTGGAGTCACAAGCTTGAATGTAGTACTTGCGTGCTATGAATATGGGACCAAATACTAAACTTTGACTACCGGTGCGTCAATCTAAATTACATTACAAAAAAATACCCATCAAAATCCGTCGGTTTAAGCTAGAGATATGTTTTTTTTTTGCATTGGATGCATTTAAATTCACCGCATCCGCCATTGTCGTACTTCCGCATCTGCGGTGAAAGGTGGCAGAGTCAGAGCGCTGTTTGTTAGACCATGAGACATCCCAAAAAATCGGTTCTCTCACGTAAATGTCTGTAGCGTCCGAACGGTTTGGCCTATAAACTATTGTAGAAAGAAGAAGGGAGACTCTCACGAACATGATGGTGTTCTCCGTTTTGCTCAACAACCCCCACAAGCCCCACCCGGACTCGTCTGAAGTCGGTAGCGCCAACGTGCCAACGTCTGTCTAATACAAACTAATTTGACACCACTGTGGAAAGGGGAGACTCCCACAAACACCATGGTGTTCTACGACTCGGAGGTAACTGGTACCGGTTAAAAAATATGTGTAAAGAATAAATATATTTATATATTTCCTGAGTTTATTTTTTATTTTTTATATGGTAACATATAGACTAATATGTTATTAAATTGTGTTCTTACACTGGTACAGTCATGCCCTATGAGAGATGTACAACTACGCATGTGCGAAAATAAAGAAAGGGCATTTCCCCCGTTTCTGGTTAAAACACCAACGATGAACATGTGTGTTTATTCCTCCGTTAAGTAAACTGGTATTCCTGTCCTGAAGATGACAGCACCAACAGGTTATGGGCCCAGAAGGGAACATGGAAGCCGATGGAATAGATTATGTTTCGACGGAGATGAAAAAAACTACGAGTTATGGGAGACGACGTTTTTGGGGCACTTGCGTTTGCTAGGGCTAAAGGCCACCATATTGAGCGTGGATGAAGATGAAGAAGACGGAGAGAAAAATGAAGAAGCCTACGCCGAATTGATACAGGTTTTGGATGATAAAAGTCTTTCCCTGATAATGAGAGAAGCAGCAGATGATGGGAGAAAAGCGTTGAAGATATTGAGGGAACATTATGCAGGTAAAGGGAAGCCACGTGTGATTAGCCTCTACACTGAGCTAACTTCTCTTCAGAAAGCCACTGACGAAAGTGTTACAGACTACATCATTCGTGCTGAGACGGCTATTACAGCACTGAGGAATGCTGAAGAGACTTTAAGTGACGGGCTGTTGATTGCAATGATTCTGAAAGGTTTGCCCGAATCATTTAAGCCGTTTTCCATCCACATAACGCAGAGTGACGAGCCGACAACTTTTGGCAAGTTCAAAACCAAGTTGAGGAGCTATGAAAGCGTCGAGAAGATTAGCGCCATTTTCCACTGATGACAACGTGATGAAGGCAAGTAACATTAAAGTTAGCTGGCCAAGAGGAAGAGATAAAGGGACCGAGATAACCTGCTTCAACTGTGGCCAGAAAGGGCACAAGGCCCGGGAATGTACCGTTAACTGGAGAGCGCAGAGAACTGAGTTTTTGCAAGAGCTCCACTCATACTGATGCAAATTGCAGACGAAAAAGAAGAGACAATGTAAAACAAGCAACAGATGCTGAAGGCCACACATTTGCATTCAGAATAAGTGACTGTCAGGTTCGTGGACTGAAACAAAAAGGGCTGGTGGTTGATACGGGAGCAACGTCACATATAGTCACGGACATCGGGAAGTTTAAGGAGTTTGACGAGACTTTCAAACCGGAAAAAAACTTTCTGTGGAGCTGGCTGACGGATCAAGAACAAATGGTGTCGCGGAGAGGAGAGGTGCAGCGGAGGTTTACCTGAGAGACAACATGGGTCGTCGGGTGAAAACAACGCTGCCGAAGGCGCTGTACGTGCCGTCGTTTCCACAGGACATTTTCTCTGTTAAAGCAGCGACAGCCAACGGAGCTTCAGTCAACTTTCGACAGGGGTGTAACAAGCTCATCCACAAGAACGGTACCACTTTTGACATCGAGGAATACGATAGACTTTACTATCTTAACACTGTAAGTGATGAAAATGATGATGGATGTCATGGGTGCCATGATATTCACACATGGCACAAAATTCTTGGCCACTGTAATTTTGAGGATGTGTCAAAGTTAGAAAATGTGACAGAGGGAATGAAAATCACAACTGTGAAATCTGCACACAGAGAACATTTGTTCAGAGCAGAAACAGAGAGCCTGATGAAAAGGCAAATGCGGCTCTTGAGCTTGTGCACACTGATTTGGCTGGCCCTATTGAGCCAGAGGCGAAAGATGGGTTCAGATATACTCTAGCATTTACGGATGATTATTCAGGGGCAGTTTTTGTGTATTTCCTAAAAGCAAAAAGTGATACTGTAAAAGCTACTGAGAAGTTTATTGCTGATGTGGCCCCTTATGGGAAAATAAAGTGTGTCAGGTCAGATAATGGCACAGAGTTCACAGCCAAAGAGTTCCAGTCACTGCTCAGTAAGAATGCCATAAGACATGAAACTTCAGCCCCTTACTCACCCCATCAAAATGGGACCGCTGAGAGAAATTGGAGAACACTGTTTTGAAATGGCAAGATGCATGCTACTTGAGAGCAACCTAACAAAGAACTTGTGGACATATGCTGTAATGACTGCTGCAGTGATTCGCAATAGGTTTTACAATAAGCGTGTAGGACAGACTCCACACTACATGTTTACTGGGAGAAAGCCTGATCTTTCAAAGATTAAAGAATTTGGATCTGTTTGCTATGCATACAGACAGAACAAGAAAAAGTTGGACTCAAGATGTGAAAAGGGTATTTTTGTCGGGTATGATAAAAAATAGTCCAGCATACCTAGTCTACTACCCAGACACTGGAAAAGTTCTTTAAAAACAGATTCGTTACAAAAGGTGTAGTCGAACGCCAAACTCAGACAGATTTGGAAATGAGGTGATGATCTTCATGGGGAGAGATTTGAATCCCCCATGCCAAAAGCCAAGATGGCAGATCAAAATTCCGAAAAGACACAAGATGTGCAAATGGAGACTTCAGATAGTCAGAGTCCACGCTATCCAGACAGAGAGAGGAAGAAGCCCCAGTACTTAAAAGACTATGAGTGTAAAGTGAAGTGTGATGACCAGATACCACCTAGTGTTGACTACTGCTACAGAGTAATGTGCAATGCACCACAAACCTTCAAAGAAGCAATGATTTCACCAAAATCAGAGATTTGGGCTACTGCTATGAAGGAGGAGATGGATTCCCTTAGGGAAAATGATATATTCACATTGACCACACTGACAGAGGGTAAAAATGCAGTGGGGGGCAGGTGGGTCTATGCGGTCAAAAAAAATTCAGATGAGACTGAGACATACAAGGCAAGATATGTTGCAAAGGGGTATAGTCAAGTGGCAGGAATAGACTATAAGGAGACTTTTTCTCCAACTGCAAATATGACATCAGTACGCTGTTTGATGCAGCTAGCAGCTCAGTATGACTTAGAGTTACATCAGATGGATGTCAAAACAGCATGGCGTGGCTGGGTCTTTCAGCGTGACAATGATCCCAAACACACCGCACGGGCAACGAAGGAGTGGCTTCGTAAGAAGCATTTCAAGGTCCTGGAGTGGCCTAGCCAGTCTCCAGATCTCAACCCCATAGAAAATCTTTGGAGGGAGTTGAAAGTCTGTGTTGCCCAGCGACAGCCCCAAAACATCAGTGCTCTAGAGGAGATCTGCATGGAGGAATGGGCCAAAATACCAGCAACAGTGTGTGAAAACCTTGTGAAGACTTACAGAAAATGTTTGACCTGTGTCATTGCCAACAAAGGGTATATAACAAAGTATTGAGAAACTTTTGTTATTGACCAAATACTTATTTTCCACCATAATTTGCAAATAAATTCATTAAAAATCCTACAATGTGATTTTCTGGAGAAAAAAATTATCATTTTGTCTGTCATAGTTGACGTGTACCTATGAGGCCTCTCTCATCTTTTTAAGTGGGAGAACTTGCACAATTGGTGGTGGACTAAATACTTTTTTTTCCCAAATCAAATCAAATCAAATCAAATCAAATTTTATTGGTCACATGCGCCGAATACAACAGGTGCAGACATTACAGTGAAATGCTTACTTACAGCCCTTAACCAACAGTGCATTTATTTTAAACAAAAAAGTAAGAATAAAACAACAACAAAAAAGTGTTGAGAAAAAAAGAGCAGAAGTAAAATAAAGTGACAGTAGGGAGGCTATATATACAGTAAAATAAAGTGACAGTAGGGAGGCTATATATACAGGGGGGTACCGTTGCATAGTCAATGTGCGGGGGCACCGGCTAGTTGAGGTAGTTGAGGTAATATGTACATTTGGGTAGAGTTAAAGTGACTATGCATAAATACTTAACAGAGTAGCAGCAGCGTAAAAAGGATGGGGTGGGGGGGCAGTGCAAATAGTCCGGGTAGCCATGATTAGCTGTTCAGGAGTCTTATGGCTTGGGGGTAGAAGCTGTTGAGAAGTCTTTTGGACCTAGACTTGGCACTCCGGTACCGCTTGCCGTGCGGTAGCAGAGAGAACAGTCTATGACTAGGGTGGCTGGAGTCTTTGACAATTTTGAGGGCCTTCCTCTGACACCGCCTGGTATAGAGGTCCTGGATGGCAGGGAGCTTTGCCCCAGTGATGTACTGGGCCGTACGCACTACCCTCTGTAGTGCCTTGCGGTCAGAGGCCAAGCAGTTGCCATACCAGGCGGTGATGCAACCAGTCAGGATGCTCTCGATGGTGCAGCTGTAGAATTTTTTGAGGATCTGAGGACCCATGCCAAATCTTTTTAGTCTCCTGAGGGGGAATAGGCTTTGTCGTGCCCTCTTCACGACTGTCTTGGTGTGTTTGGACCATGATAGTTCGTTGGTGATGTGGACACCAAGGAACTTGAAGCTCTCAACCTGTTCCACTACAGCCCCGTCGATGAGAATGGGGGCGTGCTCAGTCCTCTTTTTTTTCCTGTAGTCCACAATCATCTCCTTTGTCTTGGTCACGTTGAGGGAGAGGTTGTTGTCCTGGCACCACACGGCCAGATCTCTGACCTCCTCCCTATAGGCTGTCTCATCGTTGTCGGTGATCAGGCCTACCACTGTTGTGTCGTCGGCAAACTTAATGATGGTGTTGGAGTCGTGCCTGGCCATGCAGTCATGGGTGAACAGAGAGTACAGGAGGGGACTGAGCACGCACCCCTGAGGGGCCCCCGTGTTGAGGATCAGTGTGGCAGATGTGTTGTTACCTACCCTTGTATCTACATGCTCCTATTGACTGTGAAATGTATATGGAGCAACCAGAGGGTTTTGAAGTCAGGTCAGATACAGGTGAGCAACTAGTCTGCAAACTGAACAAGTCACTGTACGGCCTGAAACAGTCAGGAAGGAACTGGAACAAAATGTTGCATGATCACCTTAGTGAAAACGGTTTTACACAGAACCCAGCTGATCACTGTGTTTACAACAAACAAACTGCAACAGAAAGGATCATTTTGATAATTTGGGTCGATGATCTAATTATCGCTGCTAGTGATAGTGACTCACTCACAAGTGTAAAAGAAATGTTAAGTGAAAAATTTAAGATGAAAGATCTTGGGAGGCTTAGACATTTCCTAGGCATTGATTTTACACAAAGTGAAGGGAAAATAAAGATGAACCAAACAAGGTACATAACCAAGATACTGGAAAGGTTTGGTATGTCAGACTGTAAAAACAAGGTCAACACCATGTGAACAAAAACAAAACTTTGATGGTGATGGTGAACCTATTGATTCAAAAAAGGTATCGTGAAGTGATAGGCAGCTTGATATATGTGATGACATGTACAAGACCGGATATCAGTTGGATTGTCAGCAAGCTGTCACAATACCTATCAGAACCAAAAGAGCAACACTGGATAACAGCTAAACATGTGTTGAGGTACTTGAAGGGGACAATGAATCAGGAGTTGGGTTACAAAAAGGGGGTGGAAAAACTCAACCTCGTAGC
The DNA here is from genome assembly GCF_964263955.1 of Coregonus lavaretus. Taxonomy (NCBI): domain Eukaryota; kingdom Metazoa; phylum Chordata; class Actinopteri; order Salmoniformes; family Salmonidae; genus Coregonus; species Coregonus lavaretus. The sequence goes on from NW_028165764.1 coordinate 18,722, forward strand.
ATATAGTGATGCTGATTGGGCAGCAGATCAAAGTGACAGACGAAGCATAACAGGGTATTGTTTTAGTTTAACTACCGGTAAATGTGGACCTGTTATTTCATGGAGGTCTAAGAAGCAGCCAACAGTAGCTTTATCTACATGTGAAGCAGAGTACATGGCACTGGCTGCTACCACACAAGAAAGTTTGTACCTTGTACAGTTATTGGGCGAGATGGATAGTGAGTGCCAATATGCACCAGTAACAATCTTTGAAGATAACCAAGGTGCAATTGCTCTGTCAAAGAACCCAGTATGTCGTCAGAGATGTAAACATGTCGACATCAGATATCATTTCATTCGATCTGCACTCAGTGATGGTAAAATAAGTATTGAATATTGTCCAACGGCAGACATGGTTGCAGATGTTTTGACTAAACCTGTAACGAAGTTCAAAAATGAACAATTCTTGGGTTATATGTTTGGAATATAAACAGACATTTGTGAGATGTACAACTGTAAGCTAAATGTGTTGATAAAGTTAGGTAGAATACGACTTGTACAGTATAAGAGCAAGTGGGGGTGTTAACATATAGACTAATATGTTATAAATTGTGTTCTTACACTGGTACAGTCATGCCCTATGAGAGATGTACAACTGCTTATGTGCGAAAATAAAGAAAGGGCATTTCCCCCGTTTCTGGTTGAAACACCAACGATGAACATTAAGTAAACCGGTATTCCTGTCCTGAAGATGACAGCAGCAACAAAATATCTCCTAGATTCTTCAAAACCTTATTTCTTATTATTCATTTTTTGACTGTCCTTTTTGCCATTTATGAATGTGTTATTCAATGTGTTTCTATGGGCTTTAGTAGTAAAGGACAAAGTCAATATTTTATCAAATAATTGATTTATAAATATTTGTTTATACCTAAAGGGGTCCTAAAATTCTAAATCAAATAGCTACATGATACATAGTATGACCATCTTAAAACAATTCCCCCACAAAAAGTGATGTAATTTTTAAACCGTTCACCCGATATGGATGAAAATACCCTCAAATGAATGCTGACAGTCTGCGCGTTAACCTCATAGTCATTGTATCATTTCAAATCCAAAGTGCTAAAAATAAATAAGAAATGGGTCACTGTCACTTTTGGAGCTGACTGTATGTTAGCATCTGCAGCGATAAGTTCATTTACAGAATGAGTCTAGCTGAAAATGTGATGTTTACAAAAAAAATAGCCATCCCCAAATCTCAAATCCCTAAGTGAAGTATATTTTAATAGATGTCACAGAGGAAGGAAACATGCAGTTATTTAAAATTCTCAACACCAGTTGGAGAGCAATCCTCCAATAGAGCTCATTTGCTACACTTAGCCGGCAGAAATCTAGGCTGCATCCGAAATGGGACCCTATTCCCATAGGGCTTTGGTCTGAAGTAGTGCACTCTATAGGGAAAGGGGTGCCATTTTGTACGCGGTGTTGTAAATAGCAACATTGGTAACATTAGTCTGCTTGAGTGTGAGCCTTGCCAACTGCAGATTGACGTTGGTACACACAACACATCTTATATGTTTCATTATAGATATAAATTGCTTTTACAGTTAGAAAAAAAAAAAAAAAAAAAAAAAAACGCTTCTCCATTCCGTTTGTCACGTTGCCGTGTAGGTCTGGATAATTACCAGGTTGCGCACGGTGCTCAACAACCTGGGAGACGCTTCCATTATGGTGCTGCAGACTTTAGCTGTGTATCTACAGTCTTCATGTGCGTCCCCAACGACACCCTATGCCCTTTATAGTGCACTACTTTAGACCAGGGCCCCAAAGGGACACACCTCATGACATGGGGAAGTGCCATTCCAGAGATGGTATTAAATCATAATACCTCAGCATATCCAGCAGCACATCCACTTTTGCAAGTTAAAAAATACAGTAATACACTATATACAGTGTACAAAAGTATGTGGACATCCCCTTCAAATGAGTGGATTCGGCTATTTCAGCCACACCCGTTGCTGACAGGTGTATAAATTTGAGCACACCGTCATGCAATCTCCATAGACAGTAGAATGGCCCATACTAAAGAGCTCAGTGACTTTCAGCGTGGCACCGTCATAGGATGCCACCTTTCCAACAAGTCAGTTGGTCATATTTCTGCCCTGCTAGAGCTGCCCCGGTCAACTGTAAGTGCTGTTATTATGAAGTGGAAACGTCTAGGAGCAACAACGACTCAACCGCGAAGTGGTAGGCCACACAAGCTCACAGAACGGGACCGCCGAGTGCTGAAGCACGTAGCGGGTAAAACTCGTCTCTCCTTGGTTGCAACACTCACTACCGAGTTTCAAACTGCCTCTGGAAGCAACGTCAGCACAATAACTGTTCATCAGGAGCTTCGTGAAATGGGTTTCCATGGCCGAGCAGCCACACACAAGTCTAAGAACACCATGCGCAATGCCAAGCGTCGGCTGGAGTGGTGTAAAGCTCACCTCCATTGGACTCTGGAGCAGTGGAAACGCGTTCTTTGATGTGATGAATCATGCTTCACCATCTGGCAGTCCGACGGACAAATCTGGGTTTGGCTGATGCCAGGAGAACGCTACCTGCCCCAATGCATAGTGCCAACTGTAAAGTTTGGTGGAGGAGGAATAATGGTCTGGGGCTGTTTTTCATAGTTCGGCCTAGGGCCCTTAGTTCCAGTGAAGGAAAATCTTAACACTACAGCATACAATGACATTCTAGACGATTCTGCGCTTCCAACTTTGTGTCAACAGTTTGGGGAAGGCCCTTTCCTGTTTCAGCATGACAATGCCCCTGTGCACAAAGTGAGGTCCATACAGTAATTGTTTGTCAAGATCGGTGTGGAAGAACTAGACTGGCCTGCACAGAGCCCTGACCTCAACTCCATCGAACACTTTTGGGATGAATTGGAAAACCGGCTGCGAGCCAGGCCTAATCGCCCAACATCAGTGCCCGACCTCACTAATGCTCTTGTGGCTGAATGGAAGCAAGTCCCCTGCAGCAATGTTCCAACATCTAGTGGAAAGCCTTCCCAGAAGAGTGGAGGCTGTTATAGCAGCAAATGGGGGGGACCAACTCCGTATTAATGCCCATGATTTTGGAATGAGAAGGTCGACGAGCGGGTGTCCACATACTTTAGGACACGTAGTGTATGTTCTTGTTGTTCCACAGTCATTTAAATAAATGACATCAGGTGATCTGTCAGGTGACAATAGGCTCTTTTAATTCACTATAATGAGACCATGTCAGAAAATGGAGCAGATTTGTCAATCCAGAGGTGAAGCATGCAGGCTACAGTACAAACGAAAGCCTGGGTAATAGCATGAAGGCTCGGACAGAACTGTACAAAAAAATTGATTACGTTCTTTTCAGCAAGACTGCTCTTCAGAATGTTTGTTGAATTCCTATGTGAGCCCCCTGCAGCAAGGAGAAACTATGGACATGGTTCAGAGAGTAGAGAGGCTGCTCAGAAAATGACTTGGAATTCAAATCAGGATGTTGTGTTATCCAACAACATACAGACATGTCGGAAAAAAAATAGTTAATTTTTTTTCACCAAATAGCCTCTGAAATATTCACTCCATGATTCATTAAGGGCATTATTATCACCAAGGAAAACAACAACTATAGTCTCCCAGATCACATGATCACATGGGACCAAGTGGATGACGTTAGTAGGTACTCATCCCTATTAAAATCCACTCAAGTTGTTTCTCTTTATTCAGGGATAGATGAAAAAAAAAAACTATAACTGGGACGTTGCCTCGTAGAAACAGATGCCCGATGTCAAACAGCACACTTTAAAAGGAATTACTCCAGCCTCAATACTGTATGTTAGATATATCTCACTATTCCCTAATTGTTTCAGGCACAGTTGTGCCGTGTTGATGGAGTAGTCATAAATACAACGTCTGGCTTGGTTGGTTTCATTTCCCTACAGTATGGATCCGACCAGTGTTCCTGTTATTGGGCAAGGCATATTGTATTTCACTTTAACTGGGTTCAGTCAATTCTTTACATAAAATCATGTTTTAAATCAATGTCAAATGTTACTTTCTGTTAGCGTCACATCAACGATCCCCGTGGCGGTGTTAGACTAGTGATTGTCAAAGTCATGGCTGTCCGTTTGGAGCCCAATGGAAAAACCTAGAAATATATAGGCCAATGTGACAAATAATCAGCCATTGTATAATATGCATAAATATATACTACTTAGCAGATGCTTTTCTTCAAAAAGCGTACAAGCGTGCATACGTGCATGCATTTACATTTTTACTGACTGAGCCACACAGGACCACTGTGACCACCTGTGTCCTGAGCCTCCAGCCAGGATGGAGCAGGGGACTGACAGGAATAGAGCAGCGTGGAGACATACAGAGGCAGCTCCATCCCAACCCCATCTGCATTGGGTATGTAGCCTGTCAACAAATGTCATCGTTTATTTGAACCAATCAGAGAAACACACAATACAAAAAAAACATTGTTTATTGTTTGGCTTGTGCTGCAGGTCAGGCAGAGGCAATTTCCCTCCAACCCCCAAGCACAACTGTCTCTCCGCTTTGCTTATCTGCACAACTGTCTCTCCGCTTTGCTTATCTTTGACAGATACTCCAGGAAAAATTATCCCTTCCCAATCAGAGTTACTGGTCCAGAAGATAAAAGGGTTTGAGCTCTCCTGTACCGGCCTCTTAGCTGGGAATTATGGATACAGAGGTTATGTATGTCTCTGAGAGTGTTTCAGCAGATTAATCTGACCAAGGCTGTACCTCGCTCATCAACTAATCCTTGACCGCTGGCTATGTCCCTTCCGTCTTCAAGAGAGCGAGAGTTGCACCCCTTCTCAAAAAACCTACACTCGATCCCTCTGATGTCAACAACTACAGACCAGTATCCCTTCTTTCTTTTCTCTCCAAAACTCTTGAGCGTGCCGTCTTTAGACAACTCTCTTGCTATCTCTCTCAAAATGACCTTCTTGATCCAAACCAGTCAGGTTTCAAGACTGGTCATTCAACTGAGACTGCTCTTCTCTGTGTCATGGAGGCTCTCCGCACTGCTAAAGCTAACTCTCTCTCCTCTGCTCTTGTCCTTCTAGACCTGTCTGCTGCCTTTGATACTATGAACCATCAGATCCTCCTCTCCACCCTCTCCGAGTTGGGCATCTCAGGCGAGGCTCACTCTTGGATTGCGTCCTACCTGACAGGTCGCTCCTACCAAGTGGCGTGGCGAGAATCTGTCTCCACACCACGTGCTCTCACCACTGGTGTCCCCCAGGGCTCAGTTCTAGGCCCTCTCCTATTCTCGCTATACACCAAGTCACTTGGCTCTGTCATATCCTCACGTGGCCTCTCCTATCATTGCTACGCAGACGACACACAACTAATCTTCTCCTTTCCCCCTTCTGATAACCAGTTGGCGAATCGCATCTCTGCATGTCTGACAGACATATCAGTGTGGATGACGGATCACCACCTTAAGCTGAACCTCGGCAAGACGGAGCTGCTCTTCCTCCCGAGGAAGGACTGCACGTTCCATGATCTCGCCATCCGTTGTTTCCTCCTCCCAGAGTGCGAAGAGCCTTGGCGTGACCCTGGACAACACCCTGTCGTTCTCCGTTAACATCAAGGCGGTGACCCGATCCTGTAGGTTCATGCTCTACAACATTCGGAGAGTACGACCCTGCATTACACAGGAAGCGGCACAGGTCCTAATCCAGGCACTTGTCATCTCCCGTCTGGATTACTGCAACTCGCTGTTGGCTGGGCTCCCTGCCTGTGCCATTAAACCCCTACAACTCATCCAGAATGCCGCAGCCCGTCTGGTGTTCAACCTTCCCAAGTTCTCTCACGTCACCCCGCTCCTCCGCACACTCCACTGGCTTCCAGTTGAAGCTCGCATCTGCTACAAGACCATGGTGCTTGCCTACGGAGCTGTGAGGGGAACGGCACCTCCGTACCTTCAGGCTCTGATCAGTCCCTACACCCAAACGAGGGCATTGCGTTCATCCACCTCTGGCCTGCTGGCCCCCCTACATCTGCGGAAGCACAGTTCCCGCTCAGCCCAGTCAAAACTGTTCGCTGCTCTGGCACCCCAATGGTGGAACAAGCTCCCTCACGACGCCAGGACAGCGGAGTCACTCACCACCTTCCGGAGACACTTGAAACCCCACATCTTTAAGGAATACCTGGGATAGGATTAAGTAATCCTTCTACCCCCCCTTACCCCACCCCCCAAAATAAAATAAAAAAATATATATATATATTGTAAAGTGGTTATCCCACTGGTCATAAGGTGAATGAACCAATTTGTAAGTCGCTCTGGATAAGAGCGTCTGCTAAATGACGTAAATGTAAATGTAGAATCTGAACCAGGCTGTACTCCAGTCTGTAGAATCTGACCCAGGCTGTACTCCAGTCTGTAGAATCTGAACCAGGCTGTACTCCAGTCAGTAGAACCTGAACCAGGCTGTACTCCAATCTGTAGAATCTGAACCAGGCTGTACTCCAGTCTGTAGAATCTGAACCAGGCTGTACTCCAGTCAGTAGAATCTGAACCAGGCTGTACTCCAATCTGTAGAATCTGACCCCGGCAATACTCCAGTCTGTAGAATCTGACCCAGGCTGTACTCCAGTCAGTAGAACCTGAACCAGGCTGTACTCCAGTCTGTAGAATCTGAACCAGGCTGTACTCCAATCTGTAGAATCTGAACCAGGCTGTACTCCAATCTGTAGAATCTGGCCCAGGCAGTACTCCAGTCTGTAGAATCTGACCCAGGCAGTACTCCAGTCTGTAGAATCTGACCACGGCAGTATTCCAGTCTGTAGAATCTGACCCAGGCAGTACTCCAGTGTATAGAAGCTGTCCCAGGTAGAACTCCTATCTGCCCCTCCAATTGTCTCTCTCTTCCTCTCCACTATCGTTTCCCTGTACACCGTGTGGCCATTTGTAATCCCATGATGTTGCTTTCACATGACTTTATAATGTGTCCTCTCTCTTCAGCTTGGATTTAATCAAGTCGTCAGGGCAGATCTACAGTAGAACCCTCATATTAACAGTCATAGTCAAGTCGTCAGGGCAGATCTACAGTAGAACCCTCATATTAACAGTCATAGTCAAGTTGTCAGGGCAGATCTACAGTAGGACCCTCATGTTAACAGTCAGTTGTTTCTATTCTCCTCACTGCTTGTTACGTTCGTTAAGGAACGGGTCAGTCCAAGGCACAGCGTGATATGCATACATGTTGTTTAGAACTGAATAAACAACTACAAAACAACAAACGAAACGTGAAGTCCAAGGTAGACACAAACAACATACCTAACACGGAACAAGATCCCACAACCCACTAGTGCCAATAGGCTGCCTAAGTATGGTACCCAATCAGAGACAACGAGCGACAGCTGCCTCTGATTGGGAACCACACCGGCCAACATAGATCTAGAAAACCTAGATCACAAACATATAAAATCACACCCTGGCTCAACAAATAAGAGTCCCCAGAGTCAGGGCGTGACACTGCTAGCCTGCTGTGGTCTCTGTGGCATATAAATGCAGGTGATTGACTGAGATTTCTACCTGCGGTGACATTATGCTGATAAAAACTTTCGATTGAGTCATGATGATTCATGAGGGAAAAAACTGACTTGAAATGTTAAACATTTCTTCAAGAACAACATATATACACTACCGGTGAAAAGGGATTTTCTTTATTTTTACTATTTTCTACATTGTAGAATAATAGTGAAGACATCAAAACTATGAAATAACACATATGGAATCATGTAGTAACCAATTTTTTTTTTTAACAAATCAAAATATATTTTACATTTGAGATTCTTCAAATAGCCACCCTTTGCCTTGATGACAGCTTTGCACACTCCTGGCATTCCCTGCACTAGCTAAATCCTCATCTAAGACCTCGTGTTGCGTTTACACTAACTTAACACGTGTTAGAGCAACTGTCAGTGCTTCTGTTTACTTGTGGCAGCATTGCTCTGAGCCTGGCTTCCAACCACATTCATTCAGCTCCCTCTCCCTCTCTAGTTATCTTCTATTACATTTCTTACTACAGATTGAGATATCAGGTTGGACCCTTGTGGAGCTGCTGTCTTCAATATACTCTGTGTTGCTGTCATCTCCACAGGTAGCAGACATGGTCTATTGTCGGCTGTCAGACAGACAACTGTTCATCTCACACTGGGCTCATTATTTATTTATTTATATGTATACACTACCAGTCAAAAGTTTAGACACACCTACTCATTCAAGGGTTTTTCTTTATTTTTACAATTTTTTACAATGTAGAATAATAGTGAAGACATCAAAACTATGAAATAACACATATGTAGTAACCAAAAAAGTGTTAAACAAATCAAAATATATTTAATATTTGAGATTCTTCGAAATAGCCACCCTTTGCCTTGATGACAGCTTTGTACACTCTTGGCATTCTCTTAACCAGCTTCACCTGGAATGCTTTTCCAACAGTCTTGAAGGAGTTCCCACATATGATGAGCACTTGTTGGCTGCTTTTCCTTCACTCTGCCGTCCGATTCATCCCAAACCATCTCAATTGGGTTGAGGTTGGGGGGTTGTGGAGGCCAGGTCATCTGATGCAGCACTCCATCACTCTCCTTCTTGGTAAAATATCCCTTACACAGCCTGGAGGTGTGTTGGGTCATTGTCCTGTTGAAAAACAAATGATAGTCCCACTAAGCCCAAATCAGATGGGATGGCGTATCGCTGCAGAATGCTGTGGTAGCCTTGCTGGTTAAGTGTGCCTTGAATTCTAAATAAATCACAGACAGTGTCACCACCAAAGCACCCCCACACCATAACACCTCCTCCTCCATGCTTTACGGTGGGAACTACACATGTGGAGATAATCCGTTCACCCACACCGTGTCTCACAAAGACACGACGGTTGGAACCAAAAATCTCCAATTTGGACTCCAGACCAAAGGACAAATTTCCACTTGTCTAATGTCCATTGCTCGTGTTTCTTGGCACAAGCAGGTCTCTTCTTATTATTGGTGTCCTTTAGTAGTGGTTTCTTTGCAACAATTCAACCATGAAGGCCTGATTCACACAGTCCCCTCTGAACAGTTGATGCTGAGATGTGTCTGTAACTTGAACTCTGTGAAGCATTTATTTGGGCTGCAATTTCTGAGGCTGGTAACTCTAATGAACTTATCCTCTGCAGCTTCCATTCCTGTGGTGGTCCTCATGAGAGCCAGTTCAATTCTTAGCGCTTGATGGTTTTTGTGACTGCACTTGAAGAAGTTTTCCGGATTGACTGACCTACATGTCTTAAAGCAATGATGGACGGTCGTTTATCTTTGCTTATATGAGCTGTACTTGCCATAATATGGACTTGGTCTTTTACCAAATAGGGCTATCTTCTGTATACCCCCTACCTTGTCACAACACAACTGATTGGCTCAAACGCATTAAGAATAAAGAAATTCCACAAATTGACTTTTAAGAAGGCACACCTGTTAATTGAAATGCATTCCATGTGACTACCTCATGAAGCTGGTTGAGAGAATGCCAAGCATGTGCAATGCTGTCGTAAAGGCAAAGTGTGGCTACTTGAAGAATCTCAAATATAAAATATATTTGGATTTGTTTTAAAAAATGTTGGTTACTACATGATTCCATATGTGTTATTTCATAGTTTTGATGTCTTCACTATTTAAGTAAAAATAAAGAAAAACCCTTGAATGAGTAGGTGTGTCCAAACTTTTGACTGGTAGTGTATATATATATATATATATATATATATATATATATATATATATATATATACACTGCTCAAAAAAATTAAGGGAACACTTAAACAACACAATGTAACTCCAAGTCAATCACACTTCTGTGAAATCAAACCGTCCACTTAGGAAGCAACACTGATTGACAATACATTTCACATGCTGTTGTGCAAATGGAATAGACAACAGGTGGAAATTATAGGCAATTAGCAAGACACCCCCAATAAAGGACTGGTTTTGCAGGTGGTGACCACAGACCACTTCTCAGTTCCTATGCTTCCTGGCTGATGTTTTGGTCACTTTTGAATGCTGGCGGTGCTTTCACTCTAGTGGTAGCATGAGACGGAGTCTACAACCCACACAAGTGGCTCAGGTAGTGCAGTTCATCCAGGATGGCACATCAATGCGAGCTGTGGCAAGAAGGTTTGCTGTATCTGTCAGCGCAGTGTCCAGAGCATGGAGGCGCTACCAGGAGACAGGCCAGTACATCAGGAGACGTGGAGGAGGCCGTAGGAGGGCAACAACCCAGCAGCAGGACTGCTTCCTCCGCCTTTGTGCAAGGAGGAGCAGGAGGAGCACTGCCAGAGCCCTGCAAAATGACCTCCAGCAGGCCACAAATGTGCATGTGTCTGCTCAAACGGTCAGAAACAGACTCCATGAGGGTGGTATGAGGGCCCGACGTCCACAGGTGGGGGTTGTGCTTACAGCGCAACACCGTGCAGGACGTTTGGCATTTGCCAGAGAACACTAAGATTGGCAAATTCGCCACTGGCGCCCTGTGCTCTTCACAGATGAAAGCAGGTTCACACTGAGCACATGTGACAGACGTGACAGAGTCTGGAGACGCCGTGGAGAACGTTCTGCTACCTGCAACATCCTCCAGCATGACCGGTTTGGCGGTGGGTCAGTCATGGTGTGGGGTGGCATTTCTTTGGGGGGCCGCACAGCCCTCCATGTGCTCGCCAGAGGTAGCCTGACTGCCATTAGGTACCGAGATGAGATCCTCAGACCCCTTGTGAGACCAGATGCTGGTGCGGTTGGCCCTGGGTTCCTCCTAATGCAAGACAATGCTAGACCTCATGTGGCTGGAGTGTGTCAGCAGTTCCTGCAAGAGGAAGGCATTGATGCTATGGACTGGCCCGCCCGTTCCCCAGACCTGAATCCAATTGAGCACATCTGGGACATCATGTCTCGCTCCATCCACCAACACCACGTTGCACCACAGACTGTCCAGGAGTTGGCGGATGCTTTAGTCCAGGTCTGGGAGGAGATCCCTCAGGAGACCATCCGCCACCTCATCAGGAGCATGCCCAGGCGTTGTAGGGAGGTCATACAGGCACGTGGAGGCCACACACACTACTGAGCCTCATTTTGACTTGTTTTAAGGACATTACATCAAAGTTGGATCAGCATGTAGAGTGGTTTTCCACTTTAATTTTGAGGGTGACTCCAAATCCAGACCTCCATGGGGGTTGATAAATTTGATTTCCATTGATAATTTTTGTGTGATTTTGTTGTCAGCACATTCAACTATGTAAAGAAAAAAGTATTTAATAAGATTATTTCATTCATTCAGATCTAGGATGTGTTATTTTAGTGTTCCCTTAATTTTTTTTTGAGCAGTGTATATCAGTTCAGTATAAAATCAATACGATTGTCTGATCTTCACGAGATTTGTTCTATGACAAGGGACCCATATTTAATAAGACAGTCCGCGTCCGTGTGATTGAATAACGTTCCATCCCCTGTGCTCTGAGAATGGACGTCTGAGAGTGACTGGAATTATTACCAACACAACTTCATCTGGGAAACACAGTAACATATGCAGTGCTGATCACATCAACCGTTTTTTTCTAACATTGATTTAGAATGAAACATTGGCCCCAATTCAATCAATTTCAAAAGCACATCTGTAGAATGTAAAATGGCAAAATGTCATCAGCCAGGAAAAAAAAAAACAACACATAAAGGCATCAGGGGACTTTAATAAAAAACAACACTGATATCAAAAGAGTGAAATATTTATTCAACACAGATACCATGAATATATACTTTCATGCCAACATTGGGCACTTTGATATAACTGTCTGACTTGTCGTTCTCTAATGAGGCAAAGCTTCCTCATGCAGGAGATGCACTGTAACGTATCCTTCACAACCCACATTTACATTTGCAAAATGCACATTTACAGGGCATTTGCATTTACATAGCTTTTTAGACTGTGACATTAAATGCAAATCAACAGCTACAATTTAGCTTGGTGTAATTGCAGCCACATTTCCATGAAAATTGGCTTTTTTTGTTCTGATCATGGAGAATCAGTGTCTTGTTTCTGTTAGTGATGCTGGGTCTGAAAATAAAATGTCTTATTATATGGATCTGGCACATTATTATCAATCATTTTCTCATTATAGAACACATCTATCTCAAGATATTTAGGGATTCAACATTACATTAATATCACACTAATACCAGGACAGAGTAAGGCCTATTCCACTGGGCACAGACTTCATTTCAAAGTCTAGTTTTATTTGCATGCAAGGTTTTGTTGTTACACAAACCTCAGTGGTATCTACTATAACCTGGTACCTACTATAACCTGGTACCTACTTTAACCTGGTACCTACTATAACCTGGTACCTACTATAACCTCAGTTGTACCTACTATAACCTGGTACCTACTATAACCTGGTACCTACTATAACCTGGTACCTACTATAACCTCAGTGGTACCTACTATAACCTCAGTGGTACCTACTATAACCTGGTACCTACTATAACCTCAGTGGTACCTACTATAACCTGGTACCTACTATAACCTGGTACCTACTATAACCTGGTACCTACTATAACCTGGTACCTACTATAACCTGGTACTTACTATAACCTGGTACCTACTATAACCTGGTACCTACTATAACCTCAGTGGTACCTACTATAACCTGGTACCTACTATAACCTGGTACCTACTATAACCTGGTACCTACTATAACCTGGTACCTACTATAACCTCAGTGGTATCTACTATAACCTGGTACCTACTATAACCTCAGTGGTACCTACTATAACCTGGTACCTACTATAACCTGGTACCTACTATAACCTGGTACCTACTATAACCTCAGAGGTACCTACTATAACCTCAGTGGTACCTACTATAACCTGGTACATACTATAACCTGGTACCTACTAGAACCTGGTACCTACTAGAACCTGGTACCTACTGTAACCTCAGTGGTACCTACTATAACCTGGTACCTACTATAACCTGGTACCTACTGTAACCTCAGTGGTACCTACTATAACCTGGTACCTACTATAACCAGGTACCTACTATAACCTGGTACCTACTATAACCTGGTACCTACTATAACCTCAGTGGTACCTACTATAACCTGGTACCTACTGTAACCTCAGTGGTACCTACTATAGGGCGGCAGGTAGCTTAGTGGGTAAGAGCGTTGTGCCAGTAACCGAAAGGTCGCTGGTTCTAATCCCCGAGCCGACTAGGTGAAAAATCTGTCGATGTGCCCTTAAGCAAGGCACTTAACCCTAATTGCTCCTGTAAGTCGCTCTGGATAAGAGCGTCTGCTAAATGACTAAAATGTAAATGTATAACCTGGTACCTACTATAACCTGGTACCTACTATAACCTGGTACCTACTATAACCTGGTACCTACTATAACCTGGTACCTACTATAACCTGGTACCTACTATAACATGGTACCTACTATAACCTGGTACCTACTATAACCTCAGTGGTACCTACGATAACCTGCTACCTACTATAACATGGTACCTACTATAACCTGGTATCTACTATAACCTCAGTGGTACCTACTATAACCTGGTACCTACTATAACCTGGTACCTACTATAACCTCAGTGGTACCTACGATAACCTGGTACCTACTATAACCTGGTACCTACTATAATCTGGTATCTACTATAACCTCAGTGGTACCTACTATAACCTGGTACCTACTATAACCTGGTATCTACTATAACCTCAGTGGTACCCACTATAACCTGGTACCTACTATAACCTGGTACCTACTATAACATGGTACCTACTATAACCTGGTATCTACTATAACCTCAGTGGTACCTACTATAACCTGGTACCTACTATAACCTGGTATCTACTATAACCTCAGTGGTACCTACTATAACCTGGTACCTACTATAACCTGGTACCTACTATAACATGGTACCTACTATAACCTGGTATCTACTATAACCTCAGTGGTACCTACTATAACCTGGTACCTACTATAACCTGGTATCTACTATAACCTGGTACCTACTATAACCTCAGTGGTACCTACTATAACCTGGTACCTACTATAACCTGGTACCTACTATAACCTGGTACCTACTATAACCTCAGTGGTACCTACTATAACCTCAGTGGTACCTACTATAACCTGGTACCTACTATAACCTGGTACCTACTATAACCTGGTACCTACTATAACCTGGTACCTACTATAACCTCAGTGGTACCTACTATAACCTGGTACCTACTATAACCTGGTACCTACTATAACCTGGTACCTACTATAACCTCAGTTGTACCTACTATAACCTGGTACCTACTATAACCTCAGTGGTATCCACTATAACCTGGTATCTACTATAACCTGGTAACTACTATAACATGGTACCTACTATAACCTCAGTGGTACCTACTATAACCTCAGAGTGAACCAAATGGATTGCCAATTTTAGACTAAAAAGCAGATTAGAGAAACCATCTTGTCAATACACAGAGAGAGAGAGAGAGAGAGAGAGAGAGAGAGAGAGAGAGAGAGAGAGAGAGAGAGAGAGAGAGAGAGAGAGAGAGAGAGAGAGAGAGAGAGACTTTTGACTAGACCACTATAGGTTGTATTTGGGTTACAACTGAAAGGCAATCACCCTAGATTCACAGTTTGTAATTACAAAACCTTGCATTAATACAAAAATACACTTCAATCATTGGAATGTATGTGTCATTCAGTCTAAACGATTACATAATGTGAAAAGCTTGAGGCGTAGAATAGTATGAGAGAATCTATGTAGAAAGGTGTTCCATTAGATAACTAGGAAAATGATGAAGTACAGTGATTTCATTTTGTCCATCACAGTCCATCACAGTCCATCACAGTCCATCACAAATGAAGCAATTAGCAGAAATCATTAATAGCACTGGAGGAGAGGTCTATAGTCTGCACATGCAACTTTGAACGAGGCCTTGAGGAGAGGTCTATAGTCTGCACATGATAACTTTGAACGAGGCCTTAAGGAGAGGTCTATAGTCTGCACATGATAACTTTGAAGAAGGCCTGGAGGAGAGGTCTGTAGTCTGCACATGATAACTTTGAATGAGGCCTGGAGGAGAGGTCTGTAGTCGGCACATGATAACTTTGAACGAGGCCTTGAGGAGAGGTCTATAGTCTGCACATGATAACTTTGAACGAGGCCTGGAGGAGAGGTCTATAGTCTGCACATGATAACTTTGAACGAGGCCTTGAGGAGAGGTCTATAGTCTGCACATGCAACTTTGAACGAGGCCTGGAGGAGAGGTCTATAGTCTGCACATGATAACTTTGAACGAGGCTTGAGGAGAGGTCTATAGTCTGCACATGATAACTTTGAACGAGGCCTGGATGAGAGGTCTATAGTCTGCACATGATAACTTTGAACGAGGCCTTGAGGAGAGGTCTATAGTCTGCACATGATACATTTGAACGAGGCCTGGAGGAGAGGTCTATAGTCTGCACATGATAACTTTGAACGAGGCCTTGGGGAGAGGTCTGTAGTCTGCACATGATAACTTTGAACAAGGCATTGAGGAGAGGTCTATAGTCTGCACATGATAACTTTGAATGAGGCCCTGAGGAGGGGTCTATAGTCTGCACATGATAACTTTGAACGAGGCCTTGAGGAGAGGTCTATAGTCTGCACATGCAACTTTGAATGAGGCCTGGAGGAGAGGTCTATAGTCTGCACATGATAACTTTGAACGAGGCCTGGAGGAGAGGTCTATAGTCTGCACATGATAACTTTGAACGAGGCCTGGAGGAGAGGTCTATAGTCTGCACATGATAACTTTGAACGAGGCCTTGAGGAGAGGTCTATAGTCTGCACATGATACATTTGAACGAGGCCTGGAGGAGAGGTCTATAGTCTGCACATGATAACTTTGAACGAGGCCTGGAGGAGAGGTCTATAGTCTGCACATGATAACTTTGAACGAGGCTTGAGGAGAGGTCTATAGTCTGCACATGATAACTTTGAACGATGCCTGGAGGAGAGGTCTATAGTCTGCACATGATAACTTTGAACGAGGCTTGAGGAGAGGTCTATAGTCTGCACATGATAACTTTGAACGAGGCCTGGATGAGAGGTCTATAGTCTGCACATGATAACTTTGAACGAGGCCTTGAGGAGAGGTCTATAGTCTGCACATGATACATTTGAACGAGGCCTGGAGGAGAGGTCTATAGTCTGCACATGATAACTTTGAACGAGGCCTTGGGGAGAGGTCTGTAGTCTGCACATGATAACTTTGAACAAGGCATTGAGGAGAGGTCTATAGTCTGCACATGATAACTTTGAACGAGGCCCTGAGGAGGGGTCTATAGTCTGCACATGATAACTTTGAACGAGGCCTTGAGGAGAGGTCTATAGTCTGCACATGCAACTTTGAATGAGGCCTGGAGGAGAGGTCTATAGTCTGCACATGATAACTTTGAACGAAGCCTGGAGGAGAGGTCTATAGTCTGCACATGATAACTTTGAACGAGGCCTGGAGGAGAGGTCTATAGTCTGCACATGATAACTTTGAACGAGGCCTTGAGGAGAGGTCTATAGTCTGCACATGCAACTTTGAACGAGGCCTGGAGGAGAGGTCTATAGTCTGCACATGATAACTTTGAACGAGGCTTGAGGAGAGGTCTATAGTCTGCACATGATAACTTTGAACGAGGCCTGGATGAGAGGTCTATAGTCTGCACATGATAACTTTGAACGAGGCCTTGAGGAGAGGTCTATAGTCTGCACATGATACATTTGAACGAGGCCTGGAGGAGAGGTCTATAGTCTGCACACGATAACTTTGAACGAGGCCTGGAGGAGAGGTCTATAGTCTGCACATGATAACTTTGAACGAGGCTTGAGGAGAGGTCTATAGTCTGCACATGATAACTTTGAACGAGGCCTGGATGAGAGGTCTATAGTCTGCACATGATAACTTTGAACGAGGCCTTGAGGAGAGGTCTATAGTCTGCACATGATACATTTGAACGAGGCCTGGAGGAGAGGTCTATAGTCTGCACATGATAACTTTGAACGAGGCCTTGGGGAGAGGTCTGTAGTCTGCACATGATAACTTTGAACAAGGCATTGAGGAGAGGTCTATAGTCTGCACATGATAACTTTGAACGAGGCCCTGAGGAGGGGTCTATAGTCTGTACATGATAACTTTGAACGAGGCCTGGAGGAGAGGTCTATAGTCTGCACATGCAACTTTGAACGAGGCCTTGAAGAGAGGTCTATAGTCTGCACATGATAACTTTGAACGAGGCCTTGAGGAGAGGTCTATAGTCTGCACATGATACATTTGAACGAGGCCTGGAGGAGAGGTCTATAGTCTGCACATGATAACTTTGAACGAGGCCTTGATGAGAGGTCTGTAGTCTGCACATGATCACTTTGAACGAGGCCTTGAGGAGAGGTCTATAGTCTGCACATTATAACTTTGAACGAGGCATTGAGAAGAGGTCTATAGTCTGCACATGCAACTTTGAACCAGGCCTTGAAGAGAGGTCTATAGTCTGCACATGATAACTTTGAACGAGGCCTTGAGGAGAGGTCTATAGTCTGCACATGCAACTTTGAACGAGGCCTTGAAGAGAGGTCTTTAGTCTGCACATGATATCTTTGAACAAGGCCTGGAGGAGAGATCTATAGTCTGCACATGATAATTTTGAACGAGGCCTTAAGGAGAGGTCTATAGTCTGCACATGATACATTTGAAAGAGGCCTGGAGGAGAGGTCTATAGTCTGCACATGATAACTTTGAACAAGGCCTTGATGAGAGGTCTGTAGTCTGCACATGATAACTTTGAACGAGGCCTTGAGGAGAGGTCTATAGTCTGCACATGATAACTTTGAACGAGGCCTTGAGGAGATGTCTATAGTCTGCACATGCAACTTTTAACGAGTCCTTAAGGAGAGGTCTATAGTCTGCACATGATAACTTTGAAGAATGCCTGGAGGAGAGGTGTATAGTCTGCACATGATAACTTTGAACGAGGCCTGGAGGAGAGGTCTATAGTCTGCACATGATAACTTTGAACGAGGCCTGGAGGAGAGGTCTATAGTCTGCACATGATAACTTTGAAGAATGCCTTGAGGAGAGGTCTATAGTCTGCACATGATAACTTTGAACGAGGCCTTGAGGAGAGGTCTATAGTCTGCACATGATAACTTTGAACGAGGCCTTGAGGAGAGGTCTGTAGTCAGCACATGATAACTTTGAACGAGGCCTTGAGGAGAGGTCTATAGTCTACACATGATAACTTTGAACGAGGCCTTGTGAGATTCAATGACCTTGATACAGATAAGATTTACTGTTCAATATCCAACACAACCACGTTTGCTGCATCTCCATTGAGACCTGCAATCTGCAAGAAAATATTCATGATGAGTGATATTCATGATGCACAATGCATTTCTTTGTTACATACAAATTCACTACCCACCACAGTGGGATTTGATTCAAGGATGCATAGATGCTTATACAATAATACATCAAATTGACTTAAATCCTCTAATTATTAATACAATAAAATATGATTTAAGGGAAATATTTAGCGTTTGTCTGAAGCAGAAAAATACAGGAAATTCAAATGAGCATCAAAAACATCATTTGACAACAAGATTCGCTAAGGTTTTGTAGCATACATAGCTTTTACACCTGCTAGAGTACTGTAGCTTTATGTACAGTGGGGAGAACAAGTATTTGATACACTGCCGATTTTGCAGGTTTTCCTACTTTCAAAGCATGTAGAGGTCTGTAATTTTAATCATAGGTACACTTCAACTGTGAGAGATGGAATCTAAAATCTAATACAGTTACAACTAAAAGATACCATAAACCACTTAGTCTAATCAATGTAAGCTAAATATGACGTGGCTGTCCATTGTACTGATATCTGTGTGTGTGTGTGTGAGAGAGAGAGAGAGAGAGAGAGAGAGAGAGAGAGAGAGAGAGAGAGAGAGAGAGAGAGAGAGAGAGAGAGAGAGAGAGAGAGAGAGAGAGAGAGAGACAGATGATGCTGTGGCTGATATAGCAGTAGTTCTGTAGAATGTAATGATTCGTATTTAAGAAATGTAGAGGAACACTATGAGAGAGATGACCACCATGTTGGATAAGTGTGTGTGCGTGTGTGTGTGCATGTGTGCGTGAGTGTGTGCGTGAGTGTGTGTGTGTGTGTGTGCGTGTGTGTGTGTGTGTGTGTGCGTGTGTGAGTGTGTGTGTGTGTGTGTGTGTGTGCGTGTGTGTGTGTGTGTGTGTGTGTGTGTGTGTGTGAGAGAGAGAGAGAGAGAGAGAGAGAGAGAGAGAGAGAGAGAGAGAGAGAGAGAGAGAGAGAGAGAGGGAGAGAGAGAGAGAGAGTCAGATGATGCTGTGGCTGATATAGCAGTAGTTCTGTAGAATGTAAGGATTCGTATTTAAGAAATGTAGAGGAACACTATGAGAGAGATGACCACCATGTTGGATAAGTGTGTGTGCGTGTGTGTGTGCGTGTGTGCGTGAGTGTGTGCGTGAGTGTGCGTGAGTGTGCGTGAGTGTGTGTGTGTGTGCGTGTGTGTGTGTGTGCGTGTGTGTGTGTGTGTGTGTGCGTGTGTGTGTGTGTGTGTGTGTGTGTGTGTGTGTGCGTGTGTGTGTGCGTGTGTGCGTGCGTGCGTGTGTGTGTGTGTGCGTGTGTGTGTGAGTGGGTGTGTGTGTGTGTGTGTGTGTGTGTGTGTGTGTGTGTGTGTGTGTGTGTGTGTGTGTGTGTGTGTGTGTGTGTGTGTGCGTGTGTTTAAGTAGAAGAAACCCGTTGTCTCACCCTACTCGTAGAGAATCACCACCCTCCTCTCTTCTATGTTGCCCAAAAAGTGAATTTATGGTTGGATCAGAATCGCCGTTATAATCATTGGCCAGTACGGAGAATTAAGTAAAACCACCAGTCCAAATCCCTATCTCCATCCATGGCTAGTCTAGAAAAGGGCCAATTTTAGCTAGCTAGCTAGCTAGCCCCCGGACAATGAGATGCAGAAATGCAAGGTTGTCTGTCAAGGCTTATAATGTGATGTGATTGGTTTTAAGCCCAATCCCTTAACACTTTTTTTTGGTGTGCCAGGACCGTTCACAGTTGAGCTCACTCAGTTTAGTTCAATGCTGATTGGTTATTATTTATTTTTTATCAAGTGAGGCCAAATGCTCGCTAGCTTCCCTAGAATTCAATGCTACGGGCAGCAACAATATCATACTCTTTTTGACCAGACAGTATCAGATAGATGGGCTATACATACAGAGCCAGAGGGGCGCTGTTTCGCTCGCTAGGATGCTGTCTCCGGTGAGATACATTCAGCCTCTGGGCTAATTAAAGGAAAATTCTGAAACACAGAGAGACGAATATATATATATATTGTACATTTTTGGGGGAAGCCTGGCTTCCCTTGGCATCCATGAATACACGCAATGGCAAATACTGACTACTCCAAGGGACCCTGCTTTCTTGGAGCCGTTGCAAGCTCGTAGGCCTCTGGAACGGTGGTGGTTTCATTCCACTGTTTGTGAAATGGCTAGCTAGTTAGCGGTGCGCTAGTAGTGTTCATTCGGTGTTCAACACTGTTACCCTCAGCTCACACTCCCTGCGGTGACACCCCATTTCACCGGGACACAAATGTACTGACCATATCACTGGGACACAATGGTCTGGTAATTGTGTCCCAGTGCTGAACGCTCTTTACACACATTGGAGTAAGGAAATGATAGACTTTCAACAGATAATGACCCAAAATAAGTTCACATCTGCATGCTTGCTTGGATACAACTGAGTAGAATGGACAGATAATTGTGTGGTCAAAGGTTGCGATCGTCAATAATGTCGGTGATTGAAGCAGTCTAAAGTGTCCCTCTGCTCCATCCTTACGTCATCATTCAAATCAAACTTTATTTGTCACATGCGCCGAATACAACAGGTGTAGACCTTACCGTGAAATGCTTACTTACAAAGCCCTTAACCAACAATGCAGTTCAAAAAAATTGAGTTATGAAAATATTTACAAGATCAACAAAAAAAAACAAAAGTAAAAAAAAAAAAAGTAAAACAATAAAATTACATAACAATAACGAGGCTATATACAGGGGGTACCGGTACCGAGTCAAATTTGCGGGGGTACAGTTAGTCGAGGTAATTTGTACATGTAGGTAGGGGTAAAGTGACTATGCATAGATTATAAACAGCAAGTAGCAGCTGTGTAAAAACCAAAGGGGGCGGGGGGGGGGGGGGATCAATGTGAATAGTCTGGGTCGCCATTTTATTTATTGTTCAGCAGTCTTATGGCTTGGGGGTAGAAGCTGTTAAGGAGCCTTTTGGACCTAGACTTGGCGCTCCAGTACCGCTTGCCGTGTGGTAGCAGAGAGAACAGTCTATGACTTGGGTGACTGGAGTCTTTGACAATTTTTTGGGCCTTCCTCTGACACCGACTGGTATAGAGGTCCTGGATGGCAGGAAGCTTGGCCCCAGTCATGTACTAGGCCGTACGCACTACCCTCTGTAGCGCCTTACGGTCGGAGGCCAAGCAGTTGCCATACCAGGCGGTGATGCAACCAATCAGGATGCTCTCGATGGTGCAGCTGTAGAACTTTTTGACGATATGAGGACCCATGCCAAATCTATTCAGTCTCCTGAGGGGGAATAGGCTTTGTCGTGCCCTCTTCACGACTGTCTTGGTGTGTCTGGACCATGATAGTTCGTTGGTGATGTGGACACCAATGAACTTGAAACTCTCGACTACAGCCCCGTTGATGTTAATGGGGGCCTGTTCGGCCCTCCTTTTCCTGTAGTCCACCATCAGCTCCTTTGTTTTGCTCACATTGAGGTAGAGGTTGTTGTCCTGGTACCACACTTCCAGGTCTCTGACCTCCTCCCTATAGGCTTTCTCATCGTTGTCGGTGATCAGGCCTACCACTGTTGTGTCTTCAGTAAACTTAATGATGGTGTTGGAGTCGTGCTTGGCCACGCAGTCGTGGGTGAACAGGGAGTACAGGAGGGGACTAAGCACACACCCCTGAGTTGCCCCTGTGTTGAGGATCAGCGTGGCAGATGTGTTGTGCCTACCCTTACCACCTGGGGGCGGCCCATCAGGAAGTCCAGGATCCAGTTGCAGAGGGAGGTGTTTAGTCCCAGGGTCCTTAGCTTAGTGATGAGCTTTGTGGGGACTATGGTGTTGAACACTGGGATACTATGACACAAACATACCAGCCATATCACTACTATTACTACTACTACTACTACTACTACTACTACTACTACTACTACTACTACTACTACTGATACTACTACTACTACTACTACTACTACTACTACTACTACTACTGATATACTACTACTACTACTACTACTACTACTACTACTACTACTGATACTATTACTACTACTACTACTGATACTACTACTACTACTACTACTGATACTACTACTACTACTACTACTACTACTACTACTACTACTACTACTGATACTACTACTACTACTACTACTACTACTACTACTGATACTACTACTACTACTACTACTACTACTACTACTACTACTACTGATACTACTACTACTACTACTACTCCTACTACTACTACTACTAATACTCCTACTACTACTACTACTACTCCTACTCCTACTACTACTACTACTACTACTACTACTACTACTACTACTACTACTACTATACAGTACTTGTTTGCTTTACATGTATGTTCCAGGTGCCAGGTATCTGTCAGTCTGAGTCTATCCAGAGATTCATTAACCCCAGGCTTCTCATTTTAACACACTAGGTGCTGCTGGGGCAGAACACTGCTGCTCTGCTCACAGCTAATAAACAAACAAATAAACAAATAAATAAATAACATTACAGTAAACATTAAGGTGAAGAAGCTACTACCTGCCCTGTTCAGTCGCTTCCCTGCAGCTATAAGCCTGCTGAATAAGAAAATGACACGCTGAGATTTTTTTTTTTTTTACCAAGCTAAATTATCTAAAGTCATTGGCACAAAACAGAAGTAATTTATGTTATTTTATTTATTATATTTTCCAAACAAATCTTTAAGTTAATTATCACTCAATATAATATATTTAGGCTTGCTTAGATTTCACTTTTTGCAGTGCCGTTCCAAAGGTGAATAGGAAATGTGGACAGAATTCAAGACATTGCCGTTCATTGGTACACAGGTAGCTCAGTCATTCAGTAAATGAAGTCCAGATCTCTTCTTCTCTCCGGTAAATGATCTGATCTGATCGAATGGTCTTTTTTACGTCTTCCTAATAGGTATCAATCATTCTAGAATGAAGCCAGGGCATATCAATCACTCTTTCACCAATCTCAATCAAAGGTTTAAATGCGTGGCCTTGAATGACCTAATGATGAATGTATGCATTTATTTAGAAGGTGTGTTGCCAGGACAACAACTTCTCCCTCAACTTCAACAAGACAAAAGGAGCTGATAGTCGCCTACAGGAAAGGGAGCGCCGAGCACGCCCCCATCCACATATATGGCCTGTAGTGGAGCGGGTTGAGCGCTTTAAATTCCTTAGTGTCCACATCGCTAAGGATTTATCATGGTCCACACACACCAACACAGTCGTGAAGGCACGACAATGCCTCTTCCGCCTCAGGAGGCTGAAAATATTTGGTATGGGCCCTCAGATACTCAAAAAGTTATACAGCTGCACCATTGAGAGCATCTTGACTGGCGGCATCACCGCTTGGTATCGCAACTGCTTGGCATCGGACCGGAAGGCGCTACAGAGGGTAGTGCGTATTGCCCAGTACGTCACTGGGGCCGAGCTCCCTGCCATCCAGGACCTCTATGCCAGGCGGTGTCAGAGGAAGGCCCTAAAAATTGTCAAAGACTCCATCCACCCAAGTCATAGACTGTTCTCTCTGCTACTGTATGACAAGCGGTACCGATGCACCAAGTCTGGAACCAACAGGACCCTGAACAGCTTCTACCACCAAGCCACAAGACTGCTAAATAGTTAACCAAATAGCTACCAGGACTATCTGCATTGATCCCCTTTGCACTAACTCTTTTGACTCATCACAAACGCTGCTGCTACTGCTTACTATCTATCCTGATGCCTAGTTCACTCTACCCCTACCTACATGTACATACTGTATCTACCTCAATTACCTCTACCCCTGCACATTGACTCAGTACTGGTACTCTGTGACTCTGTGTGCAATAATAGTGTTTAACATGATTTTTGAATGACTACCCCATCTCTGTACCCCACACATACAATTATCTGTAAGGTCCTTCAGTCGAGCAGTGAATTTCAAACACAGATTCAACCACAAAGACCAGGGAGGTTTTCCAATGCCTCGCAATGAAAGGCACCAATTGGTAGATGGGTAAAAACAAAATAAAAACAGACAGTGAATATCCCTTTGACCATGGTGAAGTTATTAATTACACTTTGGATGGTGTGTCAATACACCCAGTCACTACAAAGATACAGGAGTCCTTCCTAACTCAGTTGCCGGAGAGGAAGGAAACCACTCAGGGATTCACCATGAGGCCAATGGTGACTTTAAAACAGTTACAGAGTTTAATGGCTGTGATAGGAGAAAACTGAGGATGGATCAACAATCAATCAAATTGTATTTATAAAGCCCTTTTTACATCAGCAGATGTCACAAAGTGCTATACAGAAACCCAGCCTAAAACCCCAAACAGCAAGCAATGCAGATGTAGAAGCACGGTGGCTAGGAAAAACTCCCTAGAAATGCAGAAACCTAGGAAGAAACCTATAGAGGAACCAGGCTCTGAGGGGTGGCCAGTCCCCTTCTGGCTGTGCCGGGTGGAGATTATAACAGTACATGGCCATTAAGGCCAGATTTTTTTCCAAGATGTTCAAACGTTCATAGATGACCAGCAGGGTCAAATAATAATCACAGTGGTTCTAGAGGTTGCAACAGGTCAGTACATCAGGAGTAAATGTCACTTGGCTTTTCATAGCCGAGCATTTAGAAGTTGAAATAGCAGGTGTGGTAGAGAGAGAGAGTTGAAAACAGCAGGTCTGGGACAAGGTAGCACGTCCGGTGAACAGGTCAGGGTTCCACAGCCGCAGGCAGAAGAGTGGAAACTGGATCAGCAGCACGACCAGGTGGACTGGGGACAGCAAGAAGTAATCAGGCCAGGTAGTCCTGAGGCATGATCCTAGGGCTCAGGTCTTCCGGGAGAGGAGGGAGAGAGGGAGACTTAGAGGGAGCATACTTAAATTTACACAGGACACCAGATAAGACAGGAGAATAACACCAGATATAACAGACTGACCCTAGCCCCCCGGCACATAGACTATTGCAGCATAGATACCGTAGGCTGAGACAGGGGTGGGTTGGGGGACACTGTGGCCCTGTCCGACGATACCCCCGGACAGGGCCAACCAGGCAGGATATAACCCACTTTGCCAAAGCACAGCCCCCACACCACTAGAGGGATATCAACAGACCACCAACTTACTACCCTGAGACAAGGCTGAGTATAGCCCACGAAGATCTCCTCCACCGCACGAGCCAGAGGGAGCGACAAACCAGACAGGAAGTTCATGTCAGTGACTCAACCCACTCAAGTGATGCACCCCTCCTAGGGACGGCATGGAAAGCACCAGTAAGCCAGTGACTCCGCCCCCGTAACAGGGTCAGAGGCAGAGAAACCCAGTGGAGAGACAGGAACCGGCCAGGCAGAGACAGCGAGGGCAGTTTGTCGCTCCAGTGCCTTTCCATTCACCACTGTAGTTACTCCACAATACTAACATAAATGACAGAGTGAAAAGAAGGAAGCCTGTACAGAATTAAAATATTCCAAAACATGCATCTTGTTTCCAACAAGGCACTAAAGTAATACTGCAAACAATGTGGCAAAGCAATTCACTTTTTGTCCTGAATACAAAGTGTTATGTTTGGGGCAAATCCAATACAACACATTACTGAGTACCACTCCATATTTTCAAGCATAGTTGTGGCTGCATCATGTTGTGGGTATGCTTGTAATTATTAAGGACTGGAGAGTTTTTCAGGATAAAAAATAAACGGAATGAAGTTAAGCACAGGCATAACCCTAGAGGATAACCTGGTTGAGTTTTCTTTCCACCAGACACTGAGAGATGAATTCACCTTTCAGCAGGACAATAACCTAAAACAAAGCCAAGTCTACACTGGAGTTGCTTGGCAAGAAGACAGTAAATGTTCTGAGTTACAGTTTTGACTTAAATCTACTTGGAAATCTGTGGCAAGACCTGAAAATGGTTGTCTAGCAATGATCAACAACCGACTTGACGGAGCTTGAAGAATTCTGAACAGAATAATGGGTAAATGTTGCACAATCCAGGTGTGGGAAGCTCTTAGAGACTTACTCAGAAAGACTCACAGCTGTAATCGCTTCCAAAGACGTTCTACAAATTATTGACTCAGGGGTGTGAATACTTATGTAAATGAGATATTTCAGAATTTCATTTTCAATACATTTGCAAAAAAAAATCTAAAAACATGTTTTCACTTTGTCAGTATAAGATCTTGTGTGTAGATAGGTAAACATCATTTATTTTTGAATTTTTTTATCCATTTTGAATTGACTGTAACACAACAAAACGTGGACTAAGTCAAGTGAATACTTTCTGAAGGCGCTGTATATAGCCAAGTCATGGTTCCTCATTGTGTATTTATTCCTGGTGTGATTACCTTTCTATTATTTTTCTTTTTTTTCTCTCTCTCTGCGTTGTTGGGAAAGTAAACAGTTCACTGTTAGTGCACACCTGCTGTTTACCAAGCAAGCAACAAATCACATTTGACTGGATTTGATTCTACTGTGGTTTGATTGGTTTTGTGGATCCAGTTGGACCACTTTGAATGTAGCCTATTTGAAAATCTATAAACAAAGTATGGCATAACATTTACTTTCAAATTATTGAACTTGTTGCAAGTCTATGTTCTCATTGATATTCGATGAGTTTGTCGTTTGAAAAATGGTTGAAGAGAGACTTTAATCTAGACCTCTTTTCATCACCTAAATTAAAATATCGATCGTCATGAGGCTGTCAATTTTAACTTTAGTGTGCTTCAGTATGGGTATCTAGAGAATGAAGTGGAAATCTAATCACGTCCTCTCTCCTCCCTCTGTGAAGGTGTGTCACAGTGGGCTTCAACGGTTTTAAGAGTAGTGTGGGTAGGTGTGATTGTTTTACCCTTTTTAATATGATGTGAATAAACAAGAGGTTTCTCCATCCTTTACTGCGCTATCAGAAGAGGTCTCAGATATGATTTGGTCTGCATTGGTCTGCTTGTGGATGGACACTTTCAGGAGTCAGACAGACGCTGAAGATCATTTCATGAAATGGAGCGAGGGTCATCTGTTTAAGAGAACAGTGTGAGGAATTAATTCAGCTTTTATAAGGGTCATCTGTTTAAGAGAACAGTGTGAGGCGTACTTCAGCTTTTATAAGGGTCATCTGTTTAAGAGAACAGTGTGAGGCGTAATTCAGCTTTTATAAGGCTGGTAACTTCCATACATTACCCTTTAATAATTGGCATTTGG
Source organism: Coregonus lavaretus (assembly GCF_964263955.1). NCBI lineage: Eukaryota > Metazoa > Chordata > Actinopteri > Salmoniformes > Salmonidae > Coregonus > Coregonus lavaretus. The sequence continues at coordinate 46,332 of NW_028165764.1, forward strand.
AATGAACTTCTATGACATTCTGACATTTACTAGGCACCCTATTCCCTATATAGTGCACTACCCCATAGGGCTCTGGTCAAAAGTAGTGCACTATGTAGGGAATAGGGTGCCATTTGGGATGTAACCTTACGGTACACATTAATTAAACTATATGTATAATTTATTTGATTGATTGATTGATTGATTGACTTCCCTTCCAATTAAATCAGTTAACATTTTCAGTTTCTGTTTTCTGTTAGATGGACAACTGACTCTTCTTGTGTACAGTCATTAGCGTAATATCTCTCACACAGGCCCTGCAGCACTCCGTATTGGGTCTGCTGTGATTTGTGCAGATGCTTGGATAACTGTGCCAACACACAGAAGCCCCCAAGCACAATGTCTCAATCTAAGTTATAGTAATAAACTCATCCCTCCGTAATGGCACACACACACAAATACACACACACACACACTCACACACACACACACACACACACACACACACACACACACACACACACTCACACACTCACACACACACACACACACAAATACACACACACACTCACACACTCACTCACACACCCACACACACACACACACACACACACACACACACAACACACACACACACACACACACACACACACACACACACACACACACACACACACACACACACACACACACACACACACACACACACTCACTCACACACCCACACACACACAAATACACACACACACTCACACACTCACACCCCCCCCCCCACACACACACACACACACACAGACACACACTAGTCCTCCTGGTGCTCTGATCAGTGACAAACAATCACTATCTGTCTCCAAAACAAAATATAAAACAAAACATTTTTCCAAGAGCAGTCTTCCACAGAAGTGCCTGTGAGTACCAGTGAGGGTCATCTGCGATAGCACAACAACACAACTAATCAGATTGATTGATTGCATGCACTGGCACTGCATGTTGTTGACTGCCAGCGATGAAGTGGAAGGTCTCCTGGGACGCGTTCAGCAGGACACCACGTTTTGGAACGTTCACATAGAAATATGTTATGTAGAATAAACATGCCTCTCCGACATGTAGAACAGGACTACAACGTTTCACTACTGACCGTGGCCCAGGGTTTAATGTGTCTGTTGACTGCTGACAGTGGCTCAGGGTTTAATGTGTCTGTTGACTACTGACCGTGGCACAGGGCTTAATGTGTCTGTTGACTGCTGACCGTGGGCCCAGGGTTTAATGTGTCTGTTGACTGCAGAACGTGGCCCAGGGTTTAATGTGTCTGTTGACTGCAGAACGTGGCACAGGGTTTAATGTGTCTGTTGACTAGTGACCGTGGCCCAGGGTTTAATGTGTCTGTTGACTGCAGAACGTGGCCCAGGGTTTAAATGTGTCTGTTGACTGCTGACCGTGGCCCTGGGTTTACGTGGCCCTGGAAACAACATTAAGATACTGTTTCTTACCATAGCCGGTGCATGAATTGGGCCAGTGCTCACCGTACAGAGTATCGCCCACTCTAATATTCACTACTGGAGTATAGAATATTGTCTCTAAGATATGATGACTACCGGCACCTAAATACAAGGAGTACCGCTGCCCAAAATGAGTACCAGCCCATATTTCAGTCCAGTTGAAGCACTAAGGCCAGTATGCTGTTGTTCTGTTTTAAATGGGCTCAGCATACCTCTGTACTGGTTCTGAATACTGTACTGTTTGTCTCAGCAAGCGGCACACAGCCAGACAACGCTGTCCTTATTTCTCTTCTAATATTGATTTGGAGGAATCTAAAGCTCCGCGCCTCAGGGCAGAAGGAATGACATTATGTTTTTTTTATTTCTCCAACTCTAACTCAGAAATCAATTTTCAGACATATTTTTTTGAAAATGACAGACATTGCTCTTAACTAAAGTGCCTCACTTTGGGGATGTGGGGTGATTGGTGAAAGGAAATCAAAGTCGTCCTCTGACTACAGCAAGAAAAGCTTGGTGTTGAAACTTGATTGACAGACTGACAGAATCCAGATCAAAAACAGGTCATGGTGACCTACTTACTCACACAGGTTCATTCATATGCAGAACA